>NC_056726.1:351770770-351845770 GCF_019279795.1 Protopterus annectens
TAATTCACATTCTGTATATTGTGCTAGCAGGGTAATGCTTCTGGGCCATTTGTGACACTTTTTTGTTGTGTGCTGCAATACATTTATTACTCTGGCCCTGCCTCTTGGCCTTTGAAACCTCACAGTTTCTGCCCGAGGCAGGTCACTGCTTCAGAAATGTTATATAAAGTAGGTATTTTATCATTTGGTTTTACTACCTACATATCACCCTCATCTAGGTATGCGTTTTCTTAAATTGCATCTAAGCTGCATTTTTGTAATGTCAGAGTTAAAGCATCTGTTTAGTAATAGGAGGACAGGTCTGCTGGCTTATTGGTTTTGCTCATGCATAGTGCACTTCAATAACATGGTAAGCAACAAAACTTGAGTTTTTCTTCCCGCACAGAAGAATACAGTTAACTGTTTAAGTGAATTTTAAGCTCTTCATAGAGGTTGCTTCTATAGTCAGATTGTTTACCTGTGGAAAATGGCTATAGAGAGGTGCCCACCTTGTCTGACATTTGGAGCTGTGTAGACTTAACCAGAGCTAGTTTGGACCATTTCCCTTGGCACGTGACATCAAACTGCCTGTAAGAGGAGCAGCTCACCCCATTTTTTTGTGTGCACTGAAGGGCATGGTCCTTCATCAGTTTAATATGCTTATCCTTTCCCGGTAACTTCTGTAGGTACCTTACACAGATATTCAGGCGCAAGTTTAAACCCAACTTTACTCGCTCCCGCAATGGATAATTATTCACAAATTAATGTTTACTCCCTCCAGTACTAAACCAATGCTGTTTGGAGCCTATCAAGAACTATCCCAGTTCTCCAGTGACTTGCATATCTTTGACCTAACTAATATTAAAATAGCAGCCACTAGTGTCTTGACCTCTGGCTTTACGAAAAGCTTAATTTACTAGTCCACATAAGACCAAAAAAAAAAAAAAATCCTTCCTCTTCCATGCAAAAAAAAAAATTAACTCCTTACCCAAGATGTCTTCACAGGAGCAGCTATGGGCAAAGGCATCCTACTACCATGGCATTGAATATGGCTTCTCCATTCTGTCTGCAGCATCCAAAAAAACATTGCAACCCTAGAATCTATCTCTAGTAAAATCTACCACTTCATTTTTGCTGTTTCTCAGAAACACCACCATCTTATATTTGGCTTCCTTGCATGTCATCTCTTTAAACTACAACATCTTAAAACATTTTCTCCTCTAGAAACAAAAAGTAATTGGAGAAGATTCTCCTACAGCCTTGGACACTCTTCCCGCACAGGTCACACTTCACACACAACAGAATTGCACTCCTCCGCATTAACTCCAGCAGTATGGCATTGTCTGCCCATCCACCTAAATTATTTTTGGTAACTGAAACATCCGGAACTGCTAGAGCAGGTCCCAAATTATGGAGAATAAATGATAAAAAGAATTGTTACATACACCAAGTCCGAGATGCCTTTTCTTGGAATATTCCTTTTCTCCAAGGAATGGTGATCTTAGAGTTGGTATATACAAGTTCAGGGGGTATAGGGGGGCTTGTCCCCACTGCATAAAGTAGATTTAAGGAGAAGAGCAGTTTTTGAGATTAGTTCTTCTGTGTTTTTATTTTTTGGTATGTCTTCACTCAGAATTTTGAGGGCCGACATTTCATTAGGGAGCCTGTTTTTTCCTCGCACACCAACTTCACACTTCAAGTGAGCCAGTACTTTACCTCCACAAAGTCAACTGCAACTCCTTATGTGAGGGGTCGTGTCATCTTTCAGCCTCTTCTTTATCTTTGGAATCTACATTTCCTCTTATTTCTTATGTATGGTTGTCCTGTAAAATACTGATAAATATTGTACATGCTGCTATTTTTGTTCACTTGCTACCTTTGTGCTTTGAAATGCTTTGTCATTTTTCAGTTTGTCTTCGCCTGATGTATGCCTGAAATTGGTCAATTTTGATGAAAGCACTATCTATGTAGGCAAAAAAATCAAATTGTTGAAATTAGGTTGATGTTCTTCGTGTTTCACTTTTGCAGTCACTACACTTGGGTTAGCCTGCTGGCAGGCTACCCGCAGTCGTCAGAGTTCCTAAGTCTAGGTCCGGCGGCGGTTGTCGCCTTTTCCCTGAAGTCAGTGTGCCAGGGGTATAAAAGATGCAACCAACGCCATTTTCTTCATTCTTTCTTGTCGCGCGGTGCCCGAAGCAGAAGCAGTTCGCAAGTGCAGGTCGGCCGACTCCTAAGATTTTCAAAATAGAGTTTTAGAACCAAAGTCTTCAATAAAGCCAAGTACCCCTTTGGGGAAACTTTTTCTTGCTCCAGACCGATGTCTGTAAAAGTTAACAATTGTATTTCTTGTGGGAAGCAAATACTTCATAATGACTTTCATTCTTACTGTATTCCTTGCCTAGGCCCTGACCACAATGTTACTAGTGGTCTGTTTTGTGCTAGATTTAACAAACGCACCATTAAACGTCGGTTTGATTTTGCATTACATTACTTTGGCCGAAGGTTTAACTATATAATGCCGTCAGAACAACTGACAACTGGAATGCATAAAAAACGCAAAGACAAGGAAAAGGACAGGCATCAGAGGTCCAAAACCGATGACAAAGCCTCTTCTAGGCCAGTCAGTTGCCGGTTCTCAGTGAGGCACTTTCACAGCCCCTGACACCTGCTATCTTAGAGCCACAGGCTGTATCCGAATGCCACGTGGAGACAACTAGGCCTCTGGATACGCAAGGTATTGGGCCTACGGAAAATATTCCCTCAGATGGGTCCAGAGCTGCTGAGCAGGCATCGGCTTCTGAGGGTGTTTTCAGACCTTCACAGCTTACTATTAAATCCTCTGCAGCTGCTAATGTACAGTCAAAGACACCATTAAAGACAACGAAACAAGTACAGCATTCTCCTGGACAGTCAACCGTGCCAAGGAAACAGGTGCTTAAAATGGCCGAAGACTTAATTACATTGATCAGGGGTTCCCATCCCCCTCCTGATAAAAGTCCTTGGCAAGACGCTGACTAGGATTCCTCTGACCAGGTTTCTGTTTTCTCAGATCCCTCTTCAGATCAGGGTTATTCTCTTCCTCCCTATGAGGACTCTGATGCTGAAGAATCTATACCTTCAGCCTCTCCTCCTGAGGGTTACTCTTTTGGGGAAACTTAGCACACCATGAGGGAAGATTTCCACTGGGAGAGCCAGAATTATTCAGAAACCAAGAAAAGGCTCAGATTTTCTTTTACTGCCTCAACACAGGCCCTTAGCTATTCCCCATGTGCTAGATATAGTTGATTATGTATTTTCTGAATCCAGTCTGTCTCCTGATTCTTTACCCCCTGCACCAGTCAAGCCAGACAGGTATTACAGGGTCACTGACTCTCATAAATTTCTTTATAGGAACCCTGCTGCTGACCCTAAAACAATTTCTCAGGGTCCCAAAGGGGTTAAGGCTTCCATTGCTAAAAACCCTGTTCCCTTGGATTAGGGTTTCAAGAGCTCTGTATAGATGGTGGAAAAAAGTTTACATCTCTTCTACTTTAGCTGTAAGGGCTTTAAACTGCCAGTTTCACATGCTTAAATATCAACAGTACCTCATGTCTATGTTAAAACAGAAAATGCTTACAAATTCAGAGAATCTTGACAATAAGGAAATGCAGGAATTATTGCATGCAGCTGAACAAGTAGGAAAGCATACTCTGCAATGTGGTTTTGATTCATTAGAGGCTTCTTGCAGAGCTGCAGTTACAGGCTCTGTTATTTGAAGGCATGCTTGGTTAAAAGAACAATGTTTGCCTGAACATGTTAAAGTAAAATTGTTGGATGCTCCATTACAGCATGATGCTTTGGTGTTAAAGCAGAAAAAGTGTTAAAGAAAATGGAAGATAAAGCAAAATCTATGCAGACAGTAAAGGATTTCTTACAGGTTCAACCACCTAGGTTTAGTAGAAACTGGCCTTCAAAAAAATTGGTCCTTTCAGTTGTCAGACAGGCCACATAGAGGCAGATACAGACGCCCAAGAGGCAGATCTCAGCCCCAAGGCTCCTACAGACCTAAACAATGGGGTGCTTCTGCCCCCAAAGGAGGAGAAGACAAATCACAACTTTTTAGGAAACAGCCTCAATGACTTTTTTCTAAAAAGACCAAGGACTTACCTTTTGGCAGCACCCCTAGGGGGAAAGCTAGCAATTTTCGCGCAAAATTGGCACAAAATTACCCAGGACAAATGGGTATTGAATATAATTTCTCAGGGCTACAGGTTCCACTTTTACACTCTCTTCCAAAATCAAAAGGTATGCCAGACCTGCCACAAAACCAATGGGCAGAGGCACAAAAGGAAATTGCTGCTCTCATGGAAATAGGAGCTATTCAAAGAGTACCACAGCAAGAACAGGGACAGGGATTTTACTCAAGACTATTCCTGGTTCCCAGAAAGGACAAAGCTTGGAGACCAATACAGGAGTTGTCAACCCTGATTACTTCCCTGGATGTTCCAAAATTCAAGATGTTAACAGTGCAGCAGCTTCTACCCATGCTGGGCAAGAAGGCTTGGCTAGTTACCTTGGACCTCAAGGAGGCATACCTACATGTCCCAATCAGACAAACTTGCAGAAGGTACCTCAGATTCATAGCTGGCTCAATGCATTACCAATTCTCTGCACTGCCCTTTGGCTTATCTACTGCACCCAGTGTCTCCACAAAATGCCTGGCACCAGTAATCGCATTTTGCAGATAGAGGGATTCAGATATATCCATACTTGGACGACTGCCTTATTCAGGCAGAGAGCAAGGACATTCTACTAAAGCATCTGGCGTTTGTAAAAAGATTATTAATTTACCTAGGGTACACAGTAAACGAAAAGAAATCAAAACTTGTGCCCTCTCAAGAGATATTCCTGGGTGCAAGCTTAAATACAACTACCCAGATGGCTCATCTCACGCCAGACAAAGGAAACTGACTCTCTACTTTCAAATAATGGCAACAAAGACCCAGCTCTCTGCAAGAAAAAATCTGCATTCCCTGGGCTTCATGGCTTCCTGCATTCTATTAATTCCATATGCAAGACTGCATATGAGGAAGCTACAGTGGTATCTAAAAAGTGTTTGGACTCAACATTGCTACAGCCTGGAAACAAAAGTGACTATAATCCCCTGTTTACAACATGAGTTTCAGTGGTAGTCCAGGGACTGTCACCGCAACAAGGGACAGCCCTTCATATTACCCACAGCAAGGCAGACAATAACAACGGATGCATCAGATTATGCCTGGGGGGCACACATGGCAGGAAAATGTATACAGGGCATGTGGCCCAAGGAACAAATGCATCTTCACATCAATCAAAAAGAGATGCTAGCTGTACAGAATGCCCTGACGGCCTTCAAGGATTTACTACATCCAGGGCAACTCTTGCTAAAGACGGACAATACCACAGTTATGTGGTACATAAGCAAGGGGGCACACATTCCTATCCTCTCTGCAGGCAAGCCATGACTCTGTGGAGCACAGCACTGACCTATCAAGTACATCTGCAGGCACAATTCCTGCCAGGAAAGAAAAATACACTGGCAGACGAACTAAGCAGAAATCTCATGGATCCACATGAATGGAAATTTAAATCCACAGGTCTTCAACATGATAGCAATTAAATGGGGACACCCGGACATGCATCTTTTTGCCTCCCCTCACAACTGCCAACTACAGAAATTCTGTACAAGAACTCATCACCGGCAAGCATGGAAAGTGGATGCTGTTTCATTTAGCTGGGAAACCCTGACAGTTTATGCCTTCCCTCTGATGCCTCTTGTTCCCAAGGTACTCCTAAAAGTCAGACGAGAAAAGCCAAAAATTATCCTGATTGCCCCAGACTGGCCACGCCAGCACTGGTACCCAATCCTAAAGAGCTTGTGTCGAGGCCCAGCCTGGCCTTTACCTCAGATTCCTCATCTCCTGACACAACAAAACAATCCGATTCTACATGGTAAACTCAGAACCTTAAGTCTGGCTGCATGGCAGATAATATAGCCACTCAGACCACACCTCTCACTAAAGCTGTTATGGATATCATCTTAGAAGCCAGGAGGCCCAGCACTAGAAAATATTATGCAGATAAATGGAAGAGAGACTGTGCTTGGAACCAGGCCCAAGGATTCAAACCTCTTGTTCCAAATATACCTCAGATTTTACAATACCTAACTGAGATGCTGGATAAAGGCCTATCCTTTTCATCTATTAAAATCCAGGCCTCTGCCGTTTCAGCTCATTACCATACGGAACCTCCTATTTTTTCACATCCACTGCTAAGGCAGTACCTCAGTGGGGCAAGAAACATAAGACCCCCCCCCCCCCCAAGAAGAGCACCAGTACCTACTTGGGACCTCCATTTTGTATTAGAAAAGCTCACACTGCCTCCGTTTGAGCCAGCCAACACAGCTGATTTAAACTTCTTATCATGGAAAACTGCTCTGCTCCTAGCAATAACCTCAGTAAGAAGAGTATCAGAGTTACAGGCATTAATGGCAGTGGAACCTTATATAATTTTCCATCAGGACAGGGTTTCTTCAAGGGCAAACCCAACATTTATGCCAAAGGTTGTTTCCAGTGTGGCTCTTAACCAAACCATTCATTTGCCAACTTTTTATCCAAACCCCCAGAATAAAGGGGAGAGACCTCGGCACACTTTGGATATACATAGACGGCTATGCTTCTACTTGGACAAAACAAAAGCTTTCAGAAAAACTGAGCAACTGTTTGTAGCTTATGCTGCAGGATCACAAGGAAAGCCCATCTCAAAGCAGACCATTTCAAAATGGATAGGACACTGCATTTTGCTTCTGCTATGCACAACATGGTAAATCAGTGTCTAAGGGCATAAGGCCACATTCTACCAGAGCAACAGCCACTTAAGCAGCCTTTCTCAGAGGAGTACCAACCAAAGACATTTTAGAAGCTGCAACCTGGAGTTCAGTGCACACCTTCACTAAGCACTACCACTTACCTCTCTATTCTAAATCCAGAGCAGGCTTTGCCACTGCAGTTCTGCGGGTCCTGGTAGCCTCTCCTAATCCTATTTAGGCCCAGCCACCCAACCTCAGCTTTGGGATTCAACCCAAGTGTAAAGACTGCAACAGTGAAACACTATGAACAGAGTACAGTTGTGTACCTACCATAAATGTAGATGTTAGAGTGTATTCACTGTTGCAGTCTACGTTACCCACCATCCCCCTTTCTCATTGCTGGGTCCTTTTTGTACTTCTCAACTCTCTACAACCTATGTGATGTATTTGCTTGAGATGAAGGAAATGTTATTTTGGTACATGCATGTTTTTTGACATATTTTTTTCCAGCCATTTGGGGGCACCTGACGTCTGGGGCAAGAAAAACTGAAGAAAATGGCGTATGTTACATCTTTTATTCTCCTGGTGCACTTGGCGTCAGGGAAGAGGCGACAACAACCAACGCCGGACCTAGACTTTGGAACTCTGGCCGACTGCGGGTAGCCTGCCAGCAGGATACCCCAAGTGTAATGACTGCAACAGTGAATGCACTCTAACATCTATACGTTTATGGTAGGTACACAACTGTACTTTATGCATACTTGTGATGACTTTACAGTTAGGGTTTTGTTGTTGATGGTTTGAGATCTTTCTTGTCCCTAGAAAATGTGTACCTGAGGTATTTTGACAGAGCACCATTTTCCAGTGCCATTTTTGTTTGGGAGATAGCTCTGAGGTCCTCTTGTGAGCAGTACATATCTGATCTTTTAATTAAAAAAAAATGCTTCATTGGATGTCCCTAAATTTGAAGATAGTCCTTGAGCGGAGAAAGTTTATGGGTTTGGCATGAAGATATACCACACTTTTATTTGTATGTGGGGAAACATGTCTCCAGCATTGTTTTGAAGAGAATTATGAAAGTATGGAAAAGACAAACACCATTATTTAAGGAATTAAGTCATAGCAGTAACCTAAAGCAACCTTGCTAAGACCTGCTAAGGTTTGAATGCATGCGTCTGGTAAGGCAGTTCTTCGTGTTTCTCTGCTGCAGTCATCACACTTGGGTTATCTGCCTGCAGGGTAGCCCTCAGTAGGCCCGAATAAGAGTCTTGGAATTTCTGGTCTGATGCTGTTGCCTCTTCCATGACTTCAGGTCGTCAGGGGTATAAAACATGCAGCCGATGCCATTACATCTCATTTTCTTGCCAAGCGGAGACCGAAGCTGAAGTAGTTCTCAAGTGCCAGTCGGCCGCTTCCTGAAATTTACATTATTAGAGTTTCAGACCTGAAGTTTTCTAAAGTTAAGTACCCAGTTGGGGATCCTTTTTACTTGCTCTAACAGATGTCAGAAAAAGTTAACAGTTGTCTAGTCTGTGCAAATACCTCACAGAGATTTGTATTTTTACTACGTCACCTGTTTAGGCCCAAACCACGACGTTCCTCGCTGTGTTTTGTGCCCTTTTCAATGCCCGAACTGTTTGTTGTCTGGCTGTCTTTGTCGCTAAATTCTTTCGCTCTCATTCTCCGTATTCTGAAATATCTTCGATAAACCATCTGACTACTGATCTTCTGAAAAAACGTTAGGATAAAGACAGACCACATAGGTCCAAAACTGCCAACGACGCGTCCGTTAAGCTAGTCATCAGTCCGCTGGTACTCGGGCCCTTTCGCAGCCCCAGATACCCGCTTCTATAGATTCGCAGGCTTCTACTGAGACCCATTTGGAGTCTGGTATGTCACGAGATGCTTCTTCGGCTGCAGAACCTGCGGATGTCTCTACCTTGGGTGGGTCCGGAGCTGCTGTGCAGACACCAGCTTCTGAGGGTGTATTCAGACCTTCCGATGTTAGTATTAAACAGACTACTTTGTTTCTGACTAAAACTACAGAATTCCTCAGGCCCAGAGTTCGCACTATGCCTAGGAAACAGACAAAAGCGCATTCTCAAGCTCCCATGCCTCAGAAGCAAATGCTTAGAATGGCTGAAGACCTTATTACTGTAATTAGGGGAAGCCAGCCTTCCCCCTCTAAACGATAGACTTGATTTTTCTCCTGATTCTACAGATCAGGAGTCTGATGACTCTGACCCCTCAGATTACCAGGACATACACGTATCTACATACACGTATCTACATACACGTATCTACATACACGTATCTACATACACGTATCTACATACACGTATCTACATACACGTATCTACATACACGTATCTACATACACGTATCTACATACACGTATCTACATACACGTATCTACATACACGTATCTACATATGAGGTATCGGATGCAGAGGATTCCATTCCCTCTGCCTCCGCCCAGAGGATCTTTCTTTCAGTGAAACCCTCCATACCCTCAAAGAGCATTTCCGTTGCAAGTGCCAGGACTACCCACAGTCCAAAAAGACTCGGGCAATTTTTAAAATTCCTCAGCACAGGCCTCTAGCTGTCCCCCTATTCTGGAAATTGTAGATTGTTTTCATGGAATCCAGTATTTCCCCCTGGTACTGTGCCACCAGCTCTTAGAAAGCCTGACGGGTACTTCAAGAGTTACCTGACTGTCACAAATGTCTATTCAAACATCCCACTGCGGATCCAGAGACCATTTCCCATGGACCTAAAGGTATTAAGGCTACTGCAGCCAACAACCCTACCCCTTTGACAGGGATTCTAGGGCTTTAGACTGATGGGGAAGAAGGTTTGTACCTTTGCAACTCTTGCCATCAGGGCTTTAAATTGCCGGTTTCACATGTTAAAGTTACCAGCAGCATATTATGTAACTAATTAAAAAAAATGTTGGTGATTCCTGATTGTACAGAACATAAAGATTTACAAGAGTTAATGCATTCTGCAAACCAAGTTGGAAAACATACTTTGCAGTGTGGTTTTGACGCTTTAGAAGCATCTTGTAGGGCTGCTGTCACTGGGTCTGTTCCTAGAAGGCATGCTTGTCTGAAGGAACAAATCTTGCCAGACCATGTCAAAGCAAAACTACTAGATGCTCCATTATACCAAGAATGTTTGTTAGGCAGTAAAGCAGAAGTTGTTCTTAAAAAGATGGAGGAAAAAGCTAAATCTATGCAAACAGTTAAAAATTTCCTACAGGTACAGCCACCTAGATTCAGTAGGCATTGGCCTTCAAAAAACTAGTCCTTTCCAGTCTGTCAGACGTTCTCAGTCCAAACCTATGGGCAGCAGATCACGAACACTACAGTCTTGGGGTATGCACAGATCTAAACAATGGAGTGCTCCCAACTCACAAACAGGGAGTGGTAAGCCATTCCCTTATGGAAGAAGTTCACAATGACTTGTCTTTCATCCTTCCCAGCCATGCCCAAGTACTTGCACCCCTAGGAGGAAAGCTCGCCCTCATGCAAAAAACTAGGAGTACATTACTCAGGACAGATGGGTCTTAAACATTGTATCCCAGGGATACTGATTCTACTTACACTCACTGCCAACCCCAAGCGGATTTCCAGACCTCCCCCAAACCAGTGGGCAGAGGCCCAAAAGCAAGTACTTCCTCTTCTCAGTATCAGGGCTTTTCAACCTGTTCCAACAAAAGAAAGGGGACAGGATTTTTACTCCAGACCATTTCTGGTGCCCAGAAAAGAAAACTCTTGGCACCCTGTCCTGGATCTGTAAATTCTCCACACCTTCCTGGTTACCAAACTTCAAAATGCTTACTCTCCGACAGCTGGTTCCTATGTTAGCCAAGGACTGCTGGCTGGTCACCCTAGACTTAAAAGAAGGTTATTTGCCCATCCCGTAAGGGAATCTTGCAGGAAATACCTACATTTCAAGGCAGGCACTATGCACTATCAGTTCCCTGCACTTCCCTTTGGCTTATCTACTGTGCCCAGGGTATTCACCAAATGCCTGACTCCAACCATTGCATACGGCAGGCAGAGGAAAGTTAAAATTTACCCATACTTGGACGATTGCCTGGTTCAGGCGGACAGTCAGGAATTACTACTTCAGCACCTGACATTTGTTAAGAGACTTCTAACTTCTCTTCTAACTTCTCTGGGATATACCATCAACGAAAAGAAATCACATCTGGTACCCAGTCCAAAAATTGTATTCCTGGGAGCAAGCTTGAACACAACTTCCCAGATGGCATTCCTCACTCCAGAAAAACAGGTTTGACAAACTACAAACTACTGGCCACCCAAACCCAGCTATCTGCAAGAAAAATACTGCAAGCCCTAGGGTTCATGGCCTCTTGCTTTCTCCTAATTCCATATGCAAGACTGCATATGAGGAAACTTCAATAGTACTTATAAAGTCTCTGGAGTCAACATTCGTAGGACCTGGAAACAGTGATTCCTATCATTCCTTGCCTAAGGACAGAGGTCTTTTGGTGGGCAGAGGCCTGCTACCATAACAAGAGACTCCCTTTCACTCAAACCCCCACCACACAAACCCTGACAACAGACGCATCAGACTATGCAGGGGGGGCTCACATGGCAGGCAAATGGAGCCAAAGCCAAATACACCTGCATATCAATATGCACGGACAGCCTTCAAATACCTTATCCTTCCAGGACTACTCTTGATAGACAGAACACCACAGTTATGTGGTACATAAACAAGCAGAGGGGGACTCATTCTTGCCCACTATCCAGGTTAGCCATGGCTCTGTGGAACACAACATTGAGCAATCAAGTGCACATGCAAGTTCAGATCCTGCAAGGTAAACTCAATTCACTGGCAGACGACTTAAGCAGATATCTAATGGACCCATACGAGTGGAAAATGGAACCCAACTCATTCAAGTTTCTAATCCACAGGTGGGGGGGATACCAGAGGTGGTCATCTTTGCCTCCCCCCAGAACCATTAGTTGAGCATATTTTGCACCAGACTCCCCACAGCCAAGCATGGAAAGTGGATGCCCTTTCCTTTACATGGGAAAACCTCTCAATCTATGGCTTTCCCTTTCTGCCCCTACTCTCGAAAGTACTACTCAAGATCAAACAGGACAGGCCAATGACAATCCTGACTGCACCAGACTGGCCACGCCAGCACTGGTACCCACCTTTATGCAGTCTGACAGTAGTGCCATCCTGGCATCTGCATCAGACCCCTTCCCTGCTGTCCCAGCAGGAGGGCCAGATTTTGCATCCTTGGCTGCAAACCCTGAACCTAGCAACCTGGCTCATTCCCTGAGTACATCACCAGAAACCCTCGCCAAACAGGTGCTGGATGTCATCCTTGTGGCCAGGAGGCCTAGTACTAGGAAATCCTATTCAGAAAAGTGGAAAAGATGCTGTTCTTGGAGCCAGTCTTTGGGAAAGGACACAACCGTTCCCACCTTACCTCAAATCGTAGATTATCTAGCAGAACTGCTCCACAAAGGCTTATCCTTCTCTTCAATTAAGATTCATTCCTCTGCCATCTCAGCTCATTACAATACTGAGCCACCCCTGTTCTCTCGCCCTCTGGTCAAACAGTTCCTGAGAGGAGCTAACAATTTAAGACGCTTGAGGAGAGGTCCCACTCCAGCCTGTGACCTTAACTTTGTTCTAGAGAAGCTTACACTTGCCCCCTTTGAGCCTGCAGCTACAGCAGAGTTAAAATTCCTCTCTTGAAAAACAGCCTTACTTCTAACCATCACTTCAGTAAGAAGAGTGTCTGAGTTGCGGGCTCTTGAACCCTTCATTATCTTCCATGCGGGCAGTGTTTCCCTCAGGACTAACCCATCATTTATGCCCAAGGTGGTATCCAATGTGGCTTTAAACCAATCCATCCATTTACCAACCTTTTTCCCTAATCCTCGAAATAAAGGGGAAAGGATCCTGCACTCCCTGCTCATGCACAGGCAGCTTAGGTTCTACCTTGACAGGACTAAACCTTTCAGAAAATGTGATCAGCTGCTAGTCAGCTTTGTTACAGGGGCAGAGGGCAAAGCCATTTCAAAGCAAACCATCTCCAAATGGATAGCACACTGCATCCATTTCTGCTACAAACACCATGGAAAACCTACCCCACAGGGGATCAGAACCCATTCCACTAGGGCTACCTCAACCTCCACAGCATTTCTCAGGGGAGTCCTCACCAGGGATGATATGGAAGCTGCAACCTTCACCAAGCATTACCACTTGCCTATCTTTTCTAAATCCAGAGCCGGATTTGCTACAGCAATCTTACAAGGCCTGCTAGCCAGCCCTAATACTACTTGACTGCCTCCGCTCTTCCTCAGCTTTGGGAATCTACCAGTGTGAGATGACTGCAACAGTGAAACACGAAGAACATAGTACAGTTGTGTACACTTACATAAATGCAGATGTTCGAGTGTTTTCACTGTTGCAGTCCTGGTTACCCTCCCTCCAACCCCCTGACTTTTCCATACTTTCTACCTATCCTCTTTTTTGGCCGTATCTTATGGCAATGGTATTTACTTTTTACTGGAGGTGTTCCACACCATGTAATTGCTTCCTATTTTGGGGGTTCCTGACATTTGGGGTAAGAAAAACTGATGTAATGGTGTCGGCTGCATGTTTTATACCCCCAATGTCATGGAAGAGGCAACAGCATCAGATGCAGAAATTCCAAGACTCTGGTATTTGGGCCGACTGAGGGCTACCTGCAGGCAGATAACCGAAGTGTGATGACTGCAACAGTGAATACACTTAGACATCTATATTGTGTTAAGTGTACACAACTGTACTTTCCTTGTCTGCCACAGATACAGTGACTTTCGTCTTCTGCTTCCCATTTACCTGGACCCCTTAGAAGGAAAGACAGTAGGCTGGTAAATTTCTAGCAACCAGAGTAAATGCTAGTGAATACGTCAGGCTTAGACGTGCACCCATGAATGACTGTTATGTAAACTTGGGAAATTGTCTTCTCCATAGTATTCTAGACTTTCTCATGCAGGAGGCAGCAGAGGATTAGCAAAGTATTTGCCTTTCTGGTCTGCATACATACCGTGACAGGAAGAGTAGCTTTTTTTTCTCAAGCAGTGGTCTTTTGCCTTTTGGGCATGTTTTCTGGCCTCTGAAACACTCCATTGCAAATTTGCCAAGGTGTATAGTTACATGGAGTAGAATTCATTCCTAAGTGGTGCAGTCTTTGACATTGGGGATAGCTATCCCAGTGGAGGGGAGGACACTTCTCTTGACTCTGTGTATTCTGAGTTTGATCATGGGAGGGTCGGTTTGCTGCATACTGTGTAGATTTCTTCCATCTTAGTTAATGATACATACTGTAAGATACATAGTCATGGATGTTCTTCGTGTTTCACTGTTGCAGTCATCACATTTGGGTTCTCTGCTTGCAGTAGCCCTCAGTTGGCCTGATTTAACAAATATTGGGTCCTGCATCGGTTGCTGTCCCTTTTGTGATGTCTGGTCATCAGGGGTTTAAAACGTGCAGCTGGCGCCATTACATCAGTCTTTCTTGCCGTGCGATGTCTGCAGCAGAAGCAGTTTGCAAGTGCAGGTCGGCTGACTCCAGAAATTTTCGTTTGAGTTTCAGAACCGAAGTCTTCAACTAAAAGCTAAGTACCTCGTTGGGGAAACTTTTTCTTGCTCTAAACCGATGTCAGTTAAAGTAAATAATTGCATTACTTGTGGAACACACATACGTTAAATATTTTCATTTGTACTGTATTCTTTGCCTAGGCCCTGACCACAACATACCTTGCTTTAGTTTTTGTGCCTTATTTAAACCACGAACTATCAGTCATCTGTATATTTTCTCTTCTAATATTTTGGTGCTCCGTTCAATTATCCTGATAGGTCTTCGGTAAGCCATCCGACATTCCGAAAAAAACGCAAAGATAAAGACAGAGACAGGCCTCCTAGGTCCAAAGCTGCCGACGACGCTTATCCTAAGCCAGTCGTCAATTCGCTGGTACTCATTGAGGTGCTTTTGCAGCCCCTGATGCCCACTACTTCAGATTTGCAGGCCTCTACTGAGACCCATTCTGAGTCCAGTATGCCGCGAGATGCTTCAACTGTGGAACCTTGCAGACGTCTCTACCTTGGATGGGTCCGGAGCCGCTGTGCATGCACCAGCTTCTGAGGGTTTATTCAGGCCTACTGACTTGCATATTAAACAGACGTCATCTTCTTGTTCAAGGCCTAAAACTCAAACCATGCCTAGAAAACTGATGCCCAGACTGCATGATCAGGCTTCTATGCCTAAATAACAAATAAGAATGGCTGAAGACCTTGTTACTTTAATCAGGGGAAGACAGCCTTCCCCCTCTGAGACCTAGGACTGAGTTTGCTTATGATACTTCTGACCAGGATTCTGAGTTTTCTGTTTCCTCTGACAAGGATTTACCCTTATCTACCTATGAGGATTCTGATGCTGAGGACTCTATCCCCCCCCCAGAGGATTTCTCTTTTGGTGAAACCTTGCATTCTCTCAGGGAGAATTTTCGTTGGGGGAGAGTCAGGATTTCTCTAATTTCTAAAGAGAGGCTTAGGGATTTCTTACTCCTGCCCCAGCACAGGCCTTTAGCCATACCTCCTGTACTAGCCATTGTTGATGCCTTTTCGGAATCTAGCTGGACTCCTTTCCTCCTGCTGCCAGAAAACCTGATTTATATTACAGGGTCCCTGACTCTCAAGTTCCTTTTTAAAAATCCTACTGCGGATCCTGAGGCCATTTCACAGGGAACCAATGGCATTAAAGCTACTACTGCCAAAAATTCTACCCCTCTAATAGAGACTCCAGGGCGCTGGATAGATTGGGTAAGAAGGTATCCACGTCTGCAACTTTGGCCATTAGGGCCTTAAACTGACAGTTTCATATGTTAAAGTATCAGCAGCATATTATTGGATTGCTTAAACAGAAAATGATGTTGATTCCTGATTGTGCTGAAAATAAGGATTTACACTATTTACTGCATTCAGCTGAACAAGTTGGAAAACATACTTTGCAATGTGGTTTTGATTCACTAGAGGCATCTTGCAGGGCTGCTGTAACTGGGTCTGTACTTAGAAGGCATGTTTGGCTTAAGGAGAAATCCTTGCCAGATCATATTAAAGCAAAATTACTGGTTGCTCCCTTAAACCAGGACCGCCTGTTTGGCAGCAAGGCAGACGTTCTTAAAGATGGAGGAAAAAACTAAATCTATGCAAACTGTTAGATTTTTTTTTACAAGTACAACCTCCAAGGTTTAGTAGGCATTGGCCTTCCCAAGTATTGGTCCTTTCCTGCCTCTTCCAGACCTCAGTCTAAAACCAGACCCAGCAGAGCTCCCAGGCTTCAGTCCCAGGGTACGCACAGGACTAAGCAGTGGGATCCTCCACTTCCAAATCTGGGAATAATAAAACTCCCCCTATGGTAAACTATCTCAGTGACTTTTTAAAACTTCCAAGCACTTCTCAACTGACTGCCCCTTTGGGGGGAAGATTGCTCTTCATGCAAAGAACTGGGAACTCATTACCCAGGACAAATGGATTTTAAATATAGTGTCCCAGGGATACAGATTTCGCTTCCACATGTTACCAACACGGTGGGTGGCCAGATCTGCCCCCAAATCAGTGGGCAGAGGCCCAAAAGCAAGTACTTTCTCTCTTAAGCATGGGGGCTATTCATTTGGTACCAGAAGAGGAAAAGGGACAAGGTTTCTACTAGAGACTTTTCCTGGTACCCAGAAAAGACGATTCATGGCGTCCTGTCTTGGACCTGTTTAGTCTAAACACATTTTGGTGATTCCAAAATTCAAGATGCTGACTCTTCACCAATTGCTCCCTGTGCTAGGCAAAGGCGCCTTGCTGGCAACACTAGATTTAAAGGAAACATACCTGCACATCTTAATCAGGGAATGTTGCAGAAGATATCTATGCTTCAAAGTAGGCTACTCGCACCATCAGTTTTCTGCACTGCCCTTTGGCATATCTACTGCGCCCAGAGTATTCACCAAGTGCCCAGCTCCAGTCATTGCATTTTGCAGGCAAAGAAATATTCAAATATACCCACACCTGGACGATTGTCTAATTCAGGCAGAAAGCCTGGGCATACTTTTGAATCATCTGGCCTTTGTAGAAAGGGTGTTAACTTGTCTGGGGTACACCATAAATAAAAAGAAATCTCACCTGATATCCTGTCAAATTATATTCCTGGGAGCAGGCTTGAATAAACTTCCCGGATGGCTTTCCTCACGCCAGAGAAACAAATTCATTTGACAACCCACTTCAAACAAGTGGCCACAAAAACCCTGCTATCTGCAAGGCAAATACTGCAAGCCTTTGGGGTTCATGACCTCCTGCATTCTTCTAATTCCATATGCAAGGCTGCATATGAGGAAACTGCAATGATATCTAAAAAGCCTGTGGTGTCAACATTCTCAGGATCTAGAAGCAATGATTCCTAACATACCTTGCCTACGCCTAGAATTACTTTGGTGGGCAGAGGCCTGCCACCAAAACAAGGGACTACCATTCACACTACCCCCTGCCGCCCAAACCCTAACAGACTCATCAGACTATGCATGGGGGCTCACCTGGCAGGGAAGTGCATTCAGGGCAAATGGAACCCAAGTCAAATGCACCTGCATATCAATCAAAAAGAATTGTTAGCTGTACAAAATGCTCTGACAGCCTTCAAGGACCACATTCTTCCAGGACAATTAATGGTAAAGACGGACAACATCACTTATGTGGTATATAAGCAGGGGGTACACATTCTTGCCCCGTTTGCAGCCTAGCCATGGCATTGTGGAACACAGCCCTGGGCTACCAAGTGCATCTACAAGCTCAATTCATGCCAGGAACGCTAAACACACTGGCAGACGAACTAACCAGAAACGTCATGGTCCCACACGAGTGGAAACTGGAACCAAGCATTTTCAACATGTTGACAAGCGAATGGGGGTGCCCAGATATAGACCGGTTTGCCCCCCCCAGAACTATCAATTGGACAAATTTTGCACGAGGACTCCCCACAAACAAGCTTGGAAAGTGGATGATCTGTCCTTCAGCTGAAAAAACTCTGTTCATGCCTTTCTTTCTCTGCCTCTGCTCTCCAAAGTAATACTAAAGATCAAACAAAACAAACCAAGGACTATTTTGATTGCACCAGACTGGCCACGCCAACACTGGTACCCCCTCTTGCGCAGTGTCACTTTTGGCCCCATGGCACCTGCCTCAGACTCCTACCCTATTGTCTCAGCAGGAGAATCAGATTCTGCACCTTCAGCTTCAAACCCTGACCATAGCAGCCTGGCTAATTACCTAATCTCTCCTTTACCATCCCTCAGTAAACCAGTGATGGATATCATTTTAGAGGCAAGGAGGCCTAGTACTCGAAAATCTTATGCTGAAAAATGGAAAAGATTATGTGTCTGGAACCAGTCTCAAGGGATGAGCACAGCAGTGCCCAATGTACCTCAGATTTTACAATACTTAACTGAGATGCTTCACAAGGGCCTATATTTCTCCTCCATCAAAACTCTCACCATTCAGGACTGCAACAGTGAATACACTAACATCTACATTTATGGCTCTACTACGACTTGGGTACTCCACCCCCAAGCTTCTTACCGTGCTTGGAAGTATGTGGATGTCAGAGCTCATCCCCAAATGCTCTGACTGCTATCTTATCGCACCAGAAGATAGGGCTCATTGGAGCAAGGATCCTCCTGTGGATTCTGTGGTGATTGCAGCAGCCACTATGAAAGAGCTGGCAGAACAGAGCAGTTTTGTCCTTCTTCCTGATGGGTCATTGGGAAGTTGCACAGATTCTGGAAGTGTTTATGCATCATTGACCTTTGCCTTCAGGTCTTTGAATTATTTGGCACATGTTCCAAGATTTCAGAGGGAAGTGATCAAGCTGTCCAGTACCCTGTCTGGGTCCATGTCTGCAGAGGATAAGAAAATGTTCAGCAGGCCAGCCTCCAGTTTTTATCCATTGCTTCCATTAGATTAATCTCAGCTCATGCTTCAGGAAGCTAGAGGAGTGGTGGGTTCAGGCACAACTGTTAAAAGGCAATCCTGGATGCACGCCTCTGACTTTGCAGAGCCCTTAAAGTCTTTGATAATAGATTCCCCATTTGATGGCTCCACCTTATTCTCTAGGTATGATTGCAATTCAGATGCATAACATGTCTCTCTGGTCTGGTACATCAGCAAACAAGGGGGAACCAGATCTTATCAGTTTTGCAGGAAGGCAATGATAGTTTAATTGTCCATCTCTTTTAGCTGTTTTCTCTTGTAATGCATATTCCGGGGAAAACCATGTTGCTAGCAGACAAACTGAGCAGGTCTGTATTCCCTCACAAGTGGTCTCTGTCAGTCTCTGAGTGACGGAAATAATTCATTTAAGGGGTCAACAGTGCTGCAACCTCTCTTCTCCCCTCAATTCCAGGTGCAGCAGGTACTTTGCTCTGATCCATTCGGAGGGGAAGTTATCGAGAGGCACTGTGGTTCACTGTTGTCTTTCCAGTCTATTATGTGCCATCCTTCCATCTCTCATCCCAAGTTTATTCATAAAGCATTTTAGCGGAAGAGCAAGGTTATACTCATTACCCCATTCTGACCTCTGTGTGGTTCCCCTTGCTCTGGCCTCACCTTGTTCACCCTCCCTGGGTGCTGGATCCTGTTTAGTACTTTCTTACCTGTCCAGGATGCTTCACCTGGCCATGCTGTCTCTCAAATTGACTTGTGTGGTTTCTCTACTTGCAGTTATGCCTGGAAGTTCCAGGCTTTCTTCTCCTGCTCGCCACATTTTAATATCATCCCAAAAAGCTTTTTCATGGAAAATTTATGAAAGCAAATGGCAAAGGTTTTCTCTTTAGGCCCATCAGAGACATTTGGATCCCTTTTCCATACTAATTCCAGCTGTACTTGATTTCTTAGCCTCCATTTTCAGCAATGGAGCCGTTTAACTGTCAATTTGCAATTGGCTGCCATCTCAAATTTTCACCTGGGCATAGATTTTTCATCTCCAGTTTCTTTAAAATTGTGCAAAGCTTTTCTTAAGCGTGCTTTTTTGCTTCATACCCCAGTTAAGGACCCTGTTCCTCTGTGTGAGTTTAAACTAATTATTTATGCCTTTTTAATCAGCCCTCCTTTGAACCTTCAGCAAGGGCAGAGTTGAAATTCATGTGCTAGAATAAATAATTTTTTTTAGTCCCCTTACCTCATCTAGATGGTTATCTTAACTCTAAGCACTTTCTTCTCTGCCAATTGACTAGATTTTTCACAAGGACAGGGTAGCACTTGGGACTAATTCCTACTTTCTACTTAAAGTGGTGTCAGAAGCTAACCTGAATAAGTCAGTTAACCTACCATTCTTTACTAAATTTCCTAAGAAAGGAGAATGCATGTTTTATTTATTGGATATTCTTGGCTCAGATTTTGTATTCACAGAACTAAAGACCCAAAGAAATTAGAGTTTTGTATTGTTTTTCATAGCCAAATTAGGCACAGCAGTGACAAAAGTGACTCTAGCTGGATGGCTCGATTTGCTTTATCTTGATTTACAGGAGTAAAGGCCTGTCATTACTTAAACATCCTAAAACACGTTCCACTAGGTCTTTGACTGTCATCCACCTTTTGATCTAAACCGTTTGTAGATGACATCTCTGCAGCTGCTATGTGGTCCCGTGCTCATACCTTTATAGCTCATTACAAATAGAATATATCAAGAAATGGGCAGCTTTTGGCTCTGCAGTACTACAGAAAATCCTTTCTTGAGGATATCCCAAGTCTACTCTAGCTGAGGACTCTGTCCTTTTAGTTGAGGAATGGCAAACGAGCATCAGGTGTTATTGAACTCACCATAAGTCTACATTTGTTGTCTGTTTTCATTGTCTGTTTTAGTCCTTCCTCAACTTCCCACCCACCACTCCTCCTTCCTTTTTTGTCTGGATCTTGGTATGTCCTGAGCAACATTCCTGTTAGTTTCTGCTGTGTGGGCTCCAGAGTTCTCATCCTCTGATTCTTCCTGTTTCCCACTTTTCTACCTTCTGTGTTTAACTCTGAGATTACTATTGGCCATTTTCCCCTTTTACATTGAGTTTGCCCTCTGTTTAATCACAATCTGGATACCCAGATATTCCCCCTCTTTAAAGGGCAGAAGCAGAAAAACATGTTTCTTCCTGGCTAAACCTGGGAGCAATAGAGCCAGTTCCTGCACTACATATAGGCCAGGGTTTTTACTCTAGACTTTTCCTGGTCCTCAAATAAGGGGGCACATTGTGCCCTGTTCTGGATTTGCCCATTCTAAACACCTATCTGGTGATTCCCAAATTCAAGATGCTCACTCTTAAGCAGTTGCTGCCAATACTGGCCAATGATTCTTGGCTGGTGACTTTGGATTTGAAAGAAGCTTATTTGCACATCCCTATAAGGGAAAGCTGCAGGCAATTTCTTGGTTTCAAGGCAGGGAACAGGCACTTGCAATTCTCTGCACTGCCCTTTGGCTTATCTACTGCTCTCAGAGTCTTTACAAAATGTCTAGCTTCAGTCATTGCCTTTTGCAGGAAAATAAACATTCAAATTTACCTTTACTTGGATGATTACCTTCTTCAAGCAAACTCTCCAGACCAGCTTCTGAAGGATTTGGACTTTGTAAAGAACCTTCTCACCTTTTTTTGGACTACACAATCAACGAAAAGAAGTCAAAATTAGTACCCACCAGGGAGATTGTATTCCTGGGAGCGAGACTGAACATAGCCCAGATGGTATCTCTCCCTCAAGAGAAACCGATGGATCTTTCGAATTACTTCCAGAATTTGGCAAGCATGACCCAGCTCTCTGCAAGGCAATTCCTGCAAGCCCTGGGGTTCATGGCTTCTTGTATTCTGATGATTCCATATGCCAGACTGCATATGACTAAAATAACAATGGTACCTCAAAAACCTTTGGTGTCAACACACTCAGGATTTAGACTCTATTCTTCCTCTGATTCCGTCTGCAGATGAAATTCCTTTGGCGGGCAATGGCCTTTGCACAGAACAAGGCCTATCTTTCTGTTCACCTCCTGCCAGCCAGACTCTCACCACAGATGCCTCGGACTACGCTTGGGGAGCTCATCTAGAGGGCAAATGCATTCAGGGAGTTTGGAACTATGATCAAGCTCATTTACACACAAATCTGAAGGAACTGATGGCAGTTCAGCAGGCCTTTATGGCTTTCAAGCATCTTCGCTCTCCTGGTACTCTTCTAGTCGGGACAGACATTACAATCATGTGGTACATCAAGCAGGGAAGGATTCCCTGTTACCCCCTGTGCAGACGAAGCATGAGACTGTGATCCATGTCAGCTACTTTGGGCATTCATCTGGTAGTCCAGTTTCTTCCAGGAAGGCTCAACACCTTCACAGACCAGTTGAGCAGGTAGGTCCTGGATCCTCATGAGTGGCAACTAAACAAGGCCATCTTCCATTGCATCATTTAGCGTTGGGGCACTCCCGAGGTGTATCTCTTTTTCTTAAGCCAGCCACCTTCTTCCAACCTTTTGCACCAGGGATCATTACGACAAAGCTTGGAAAGTGGATGCTCTGTCCTTCCCCTGGACACAGCTATCTGTCTGTACATTCCCTCCTCTGCCTCTTCTTCCCAGAGTGCTGTTAAAGATAAGGGACGAAAATCCAAGGGCCATCATAGCTCCGGACTGGCCCAGGCAGCATTGGTATCCACTTCTTCACAGTCTTTCCCAGTCTCAGTCTTGGCATCTTCCCTTGATATCAAATCTCTTGGTTCAGGACTGAGGAAAGATTCTGCATACTCACCTTCAGACTTTGCATTTGACTGCCTGGCTCATAATTTAAACCTTTCTCAACAGGTGGTTGAGGTCCTTTGTGAGACCAGGAGGCCTAGTACTAGGAAATCTTATGCAGATAAGTGGAAAAAATTCTCCATTTGAATGCAGACTAGGGGAGAAGACCCATCTCAACCTACTTTTCCTCTAATTCTTGATTATCTGGCAGATTTACTTAATGGCTGACTTTCCTTCTCGTCTGTCAAGATTCATGCTTCAGCTATTTCTGCTCACCGTTCCTTTGAACAAGCCGTTTTCTCTCATCCCCTGATGAAACGGCTCCTCTGGGGAGTTAGCAATATAAAGCCTCCCAGAAGGGCACCTACTCCTGCTTGGGATCTTTATTTTGTGCTTGAGAAACTTACTCTGCCTCCCTTTGAGCCTGCTGCCTCAGCAGATTTGAAGTTTCTCTCCTGGAAAACTGCATTTCTTTTGGCCATTACTTCAGCTAGAAGAGTTTCTGAGCTGCAGGCTTTAATGGCAGTAGAACCTTTTATCACTTTCCATGTGGATCGGGTTTCTCTTCAGACTAATCCTTTTATGCCTAAGGTGGTTTCTAGCCTGATTCTTAACCAGTCTATTCACCTGCCTATCTTCTTTCCTAATCCTCATAATAGAGTGGAAAGGTTGCTGCATTCACTGGATGTGCATAGGCAACTTACGTTTTACCTGGACAGGACGGAATCTTTTCGAAAGTTGGATCAGTTGTTGGTCAGTTTTGTGCCTGGAGCCCAAGGCAAAGCTATTTCTAAACAGACTATTTCTAAGTGGATTGCTCATTGTGTTCACTTTTGTTACTTATAGCATGGCAAGGTTCCTCCTCAGGGTATCGGGACCCATTCTACTAGAGCTACCTCTACCTCATTAGCTTTTCTTAGAGGTGTACCTACTAAGGACATTGTGGAAGCAGCTACCTCGACTTCTGTCCACACTTCACCAAACATTGCAATCTGCCATTTTTTTCCCAAGTCCAGGGCTGGTTTTGCCACTGCAGTGTTGCAGGGCATTCTTTCCAACCATTAATCAGTGGTGTTCCTCCTCCCTTTTTGTTTTTTCTTGGGCTTTGGGAATCGACCCATTTGTAAGGACTGCAACAAGGAAACACTAACATAGTGCAGTTGTGTACACTTACCATAAATGTAGATGTTAGAGTGTATTCACTGTTGCAGTCCTGGTTCCCCCTCCTTCTTTACCCCTTTTATCCTAGGGCACAAACTGGATTTTTTCTTTATCTGGTCTTATTTTTTTGGGGAGACTCCTGGCAGTTATGGTAAGAAAAACTGAGGAAATGACGTCGAGTGTCTGCTTTTGTACTGGACGTCCTGGTATCCGGCTTAATCCGGACGCATCCAACGTCATATACCAAGGCCTTCTGTATTCTGGCCGACTGCGGGCTACCGGGAGCTGGATAACCTTTTTGTAAGGACTGCAACAGTGAATGCACTCAACATCTACATTTATGGTAAGTGTGCACAACTGTACTTTCCCCTTCTACAGTCGCTTGCCAAGAGCAGTCACCACAAGTTACCTTACAAGGTGGACCTACTCACACAACAGAAGGGAACTCTCATCCATCCACACCTAGAGATGTTGAACTTAACTCTGAGTGATAAACGTCTAGTACCCTTCAGGCACCGCTACAAAGAGGACGTGCTATCTATCTTGCAAGAGGCCAGGAAACCTAATACAGGAAGATCCTACATTTCTAAATGGCAGAGATTCTCCATATGGTGTCTCCAAAGGAATAAGGACCCCCTTCTAGCGGATGTCCCTTTAGTCTTAGCCTTTGTGTGTGTGAATTGATTAAAGCAGCCCTTTGATACCCTTCTGTGAAAGTACAATTCTCTGTTATCTCTGGCTTCCTACCCCTAGAACCTACTTTACTGTCCAGGTTGAATGTTAAATTATTCTTAAAAGGGGTCTTACACATAAGACCTCTCAGAAAACCTACTCCATCACCCCCGGGACCTGAGTTATATCCTTGAGAAACTTGCACTATCTCCAGTTGAACCAGCCACTACTGCATCACTGCAGATGTACACATGGAAAACTGTCTTACTGGTAGCCCTTGCTTATGCAAAAAGGTTGTCAGAGCTACAGGCACTCATGGCATGCCCCACTTGCACTGTCCTTCATAGTGATGGGGTGACCCTGCACACCAATCCCTCCTTCATGGCCAAAGTGGTCAATGAACTTTCACTAAATCAATCCATTCACTTGCCAACCTTTTTCTTCTCTCCTCAGAATGACAGTGAGAGAATGCAGCACTCCCTGGACGTTCACAGGCAAATAAGATTTTATCTGGACAAAACCAAGGCCATTAGAAAATCAAACCAGCTCTTTATTTCCATCCCAGAACCCTGGGCAAGGCCGTTTCCAAACAGATTATTTCCTGTTTGATCAAAAAATTGTTTCTTTCTGCTGGCAAATCGTCACGTAAAAATCTACTGCCAATCATTAGCGGACCGGAGTTCCGCTGTGGCGACCCCTAACCGGGAAAAGCCGAAAGACACAACAACTTAAATCTCCCTTTTCAGAGGCTATTTCTGGGTCGGAGGCTTCAACCCCTCTAAGATCCCATAAGAAAGAGTGATGAACAAAAAAAGGCCAAGTCTCTTCCTTCGTCCCCAGCTGGGGACTCTCAGGAACCGAGACCTAAGAAAACTAAGCTTTCCTGTTCGGGTTTGACTTATTCGGCTCCAGCGCTTTTGATGCCTCGATCTTGGGCACTGAGGTAATCGGCGTCATCTGCGACTTTGGCACCAACTAGTGTGCCCCATACCGCATTGGTACCGAGGAGCTCCTCTGTTCGGACTCCCTTACCGGCACCGACTGTTCAGTCGATGCATACTCTTACGACGTCTCTGGATGTTTTGACGCCCATTCCTTTTTCGGCTCCGACAACTTACCCGGCACAGACTACCCTCTTGGTACCGACCATTTCGTCACCGATGTCTTTGGCGCAGGCCTTAGCACTGACAACCACTTGAGGTGCAGACCAAGCCTTCGGCACCGATTTCCTCGGTGCAGACACCAGTAGTTCAGACCATTACAGCTCCATTGTTTTCAGTGCAGGCCCCCCCGTGATGGGCACCAAGCTTTCTCCGTCCTTGGATAGACCTGACTCTCCCTCAGCCATGTACGTGAAGTCCACTAGAAGCCTCTCTGAACATGATGTGTTGAGTCTTGTGGATAAATTGCTTTTGGCTAGAGGTATTCCCCCCCCCCCCCCAGGACGTATCCTTCCTTGGGAGGTGATCACCCTTTACCAAAGACCCGTACTTATTCTCCTCCTTCATTGCCTTTGAAGCCCCTTGATATAGCACAGTCTTCCCCTACTACGGTTCCCTTTATGGACCTCACTAAGGAGCCGCAGTTGCCTTTGTGGCAGGAGAGTCTTGCCACTGTCCAGGATGTCAGCTGTGACGTACATACCTTGGCGTTTCACAGCCATCCAGGGAGTCCGGGTCGGCAGGCTGAGCCACTTGGGTGACTGATGATCCCTGCCATGGGTTCCCACCCCTCTTCATGTGGCCCGGCCTTCCAGCTAATGGAGAAGGCTCTTGTGTTGGCTGGTGACCCTGTGCTATCACTGTCCCCTTCTCTGGACCACAATGCACCCAAGCCGTTCCTAGCAGACACCAGGTGCAAGGGCTTCAGGACATACTCCCACGAGACCCCTTTTGCGCCATCTTACCTAGCTTCTCCCTCTGAGGAAGATGATCGTAAGATCTCATGCAAGAGGAAGCACATGGACTCCACAGAGGAGTCCCTTACTGAAGATGCAGACTTTGATGATGGGGAATGGTCCCCTCGATCACCCTGTGAGGTATCCTTTGGTGATATCCTTGCAATCCTTAAGCAGGTTATTGGCAGCTCTCTAACCCGACCTCTGAAGAGTCTGTGTTCCTGCAGGCCTTTCGTGCCCAGCCCCCTACCTCCTGGGTTTCTCCACCTGCCGACAAACTTATCTGGCTCATCGTGCAGTGTCCGTGGAAGGCTTCTAACACCGTTGAGGCCATTCCCCGGAGGCCAGATAAAATTTTGTCCCCTCTTGCTAGTGATCCCCATTGGTCCAAAGGTCCCCTGTAGATGCTTGGGTGGTGGCGGCCGCAACTAAAAAGGACCTGGTGGAAGAAAAAAGCCAGACTGTCCATCCGCCCAACAAAGAGTCCCAGGCTCTGGACAGAATAGAGAAGTGTACCTTTGCATCAGTGACCTCTGCAGTCAGGTCCCTGAACTATATGGCACATTTTACCAGGCTTCAAACAGGCTTAATTTCTGACCTCTCTGAAACCTTGGCTGGAGCTGTCTGAGGTCCGTGACAGTGGCCTCTCAACTAGCCACCATTGAATCGATATCCAACTCTTCCATGTGCCTGATATCTTGCACATCAAGCGGAGCAGCTAGAGTAGCGGGTTCAGGCATTGTTCTGCAACGCCATGCCTGGATGCGCTTGTGTGATTTTGCGTAACCCTTCAAGGCTTCCCTTCTCAATGCTCCCATTAAAACCTCTTCGTTGTTCGGACCCAAGGTTAAAACCACATTGGCTAGATGTGAACAGGACGGTAAGACCCTTTTTGCTGTGGGTGTTCTTTATTCTTCCCCTCAACGGGCTTACTCCAAAAACCAGAAGAGTGGGAAGATATGGCACAAAAAGTCTCAAGGTTCTCTCTGTGACACACAGGCCGAGTTCTCTAGAGGCAGAGGGGGAAACTCGCAGGGAAGATGCTCTTTTCGGGGTAGAGGGGGTCCGCATGACCAGGGTTCCAGGGATTCTTTCCCTGGCCAATCTTACCAGCGCTCCTGAAGAGCGGCCCAACTGCTTTCCTCTGGAAGTGGTTGGGGGTTGCTTCTCTTTGTACCCTTCTGCCTGGATAACCATTACCACAGATTCTTGGGTGCAAAGGATAATAACCAGAGGTCATCATATTCCCTTAGACCTTTGTCTCACTCCCCAAACAAGTTTACACGAAGTTCCATCCAGTCAAAGGGAAGAAGCAGCATTAGAGATTTCAAAGCTGCCAAGAAAGTCATCCAAATAATCCCTGCAGACCAGATAGGATCCGGATTCTACTCAAGACTATTTTTGGTGCCAAAAAAAAAACTGGTACTGGAGACCAATTTTGGATCTCAGTTTATTGAATAAGTTTAAGGTACAGGAATTCCGGATGGTCACAATACAGTATATCCTTCCGCTTTTGGAAAAAGACTATTGGATGTGCTCGATTTATATCTTCAAGATGCATACTACCACATAAAAGTGGACAGACCATCAAGAAGATTCCTTCGCTTCTGTGCGGAAGCCAATCATTACCAGTTTCAGAGTACTGCCCTTCGGACTCTCTACAGCCCCCAGGGTGTTCACAAAGTGCATGGCAGTAGTCACAGCTCATTTGCGACTACAAGGATTCCAGGTGTTTCCACACCTAGACTGGCTCATCTCCGCCCCCACCAGACAAACTTCTCTAAAGCAAATTTCACACTCCTCAAAACCGAGGTGGAATCCTTCGAAGCCCCCGGGCCTGTGGAAAATACGGCCCAGACCACAGAATCCTTTATAAACGCATTCTATGAACACCTTCAGGAATGCATGGATCATGCAATCCCAAGTAAAACTAAGACCCAATCCTCCAAAGGCAGACTGGTGGACCCCAGCCATAAACAAACTATACAATAGAAGGAGAAAGCTACTACATGATAGAGCAAAATCCCAGAAAGGGAAGGCATCTCTGATCAGTATTAGCAAAAAACTACGGGCACTCATAAAATCGTCTAAGGCCAGCTTCAAGAGAAAAATTGCACAGGACACTAAGGATAATCACAAGGCTTTCTTTAGTTATGTTAGGAACCTGGGTGGGAATTCCCAGATATGCTCAGAATTAGTCCAAAATGACAAAAAATACACCGAACCCACAGACATTGCCAGCATTCTAGCTGACAGGTTCAGCGCAAACTCCCCCCCCACCACCACCACCAAAAGGGCAAATATCTATCCCAGCAGAGTGCTGTCCCCCTGACATCTCAGATGCTCAGGTAAGAGCCGCCCTCTCCAAAGCAAAAAAACACAGCATCAATGGGACCAGACGGTGTCCTGAGCTGCGTCCTATATGGACTCCAAGAAGAGCTAAACCCAAACATAAAACTACTGTTCGATCTCAGCCTTACTACAGGATATGTACCCAAAGAGTGGCGTACAGCAACAGTGGTCCCTCTCCACAAAGGTGGTGCCTCAACGGATCCTGGAAACGATCGCCCCATAATCCTGGCTAGCTTGGTCTGCAAAGCCTGTGGAAAGGATCATCATGGACCTCATAAATAAAGATATTGGGGACCTACAGACACTGGATCCTACCCAGTTTGGCTTTAAGGGCAGATCCTGCCTCTTAAACCTGGTTGATTTCTTTGAAACAGTCACGAAGGCCATTGATGAGGGGAAGGTGGTCCACAGCCTACCTGGACCTCGCAAAAGCCTTCGATACAATACCCCACTCGGGCATTATAGATAAGCTCACCAGCTTAAATATAAACCCCTATGTCACTAGATGGGTTGCAAACTGGCTCAAGGACAGAGCCCACATGGTTAGAATTGCTGGAGCCATGTCAGACTCCAAACCAGTTACAAGTGGTGTCCCACAAGGCTCAGTCCTAGGACCTCTCTTGTTCGGTATATATTTCTCGGAGGTATAGGCCAACATGGAAGGACTGTGGCTGACCAAGTTCGCAGATGACTGCAAACTGGGTGCCATAATCGACTCTCCAGCCAACACAAACATCCTCCAAAAGGGCCTCATAGAAACAAGACAACTGGTGCCAGAGCCATGGCCTCAAGCTAAACACCAAAAAGTGTATAGTCATCCCCTTTGGCAAAAACAAAGTGCCCACAAATTACCACATAGGTGGAAATCCATTAAGTACAGAAGAAGTAATTAGGGACCTGGGGACCCAAGTTGATAGCAATCTCTCATTTGGCAACCACGTGGCCAAAGTGGTTAGAAAAACATTTTATGTAGCTCACGTAATCATGAAGGGATTCGCATCTAGATTAGGGGAGGTCATCGTGCCTCTTTACTCATCCCTCATCAGGCCCATAATTGAGTACAATGCCCCTTTTGGGATGTACCTTACCCAGACACCTGCAGCAACTGGAAAGATCCCAAAAGTACCTCACCAAGAGGATCAAAGGGCTCAGACAGATGCCATATGCTGCCCGGTTAAAGAAACTCCAGCTCTACTCAGTGGCATACCACCTGCTCAGAGGTGATCTGTGCCTGATGTATAAAGCCATGTCCAACCCAGAATTAATGGACATGCTGCACCTCAGAAAATCCAAATCCCATCGAGCTACGCGCTCGAGAGACTTGAACCTCAACACTGAAATAAATTGGACGTGCTGGGGGGACAGATTCATAACCCAGAGGCTCCCTTCACTCTGGAATAAAATCCCAGTCCAGGTTAGGCAGAGTCCCTCATTGACTCTCTCTTCAAGAGGAATCTTGATGAGTGGATGGGAGATCGTAGGTTTACCCCGGGTATCACTTCTGTGTCATTGTTAGACAGAGGCACAGTATACTAACCTCGAAAAAGGGCATAGCAAAATTAATTTAAAATGGGTGGCGAAAGCCAAACACTCTGTCTAGGCTTATAAATGCCCTCGGGCAGATAGCCTAGTATGAACCTATGAACCTATCTGTTGGAAGAAGCCTGGGCATACTCTCTTCACACTGCAGAAAGGCTAGGCATAACCATAAACTGGCAAAAATCCAGTCTCACCCCATGTTAGCCCACAGAATTCATAGGTGTCATCTTGAACACGATGAATTGCAGAGCATTCATTCCAGAGCACAGAATTGTAAGGATAAAGCAGCAACTGATTCCAGTCCATTCAAAGGAGAAATCCACAGCTCATTCTGTTCTCCAGCTGTTGGGTTCCATGGTAGTCTCCATTACTATTGTCCCCCTGGCCAGGTTTTACCTGAGGCTTCTACAATGGCTACTACTCACCCAGTGGTATCCCTTTCAGTACTTTCATCCAAGATTCAGGTAACTCACAGGTGCAAGCAAGATTTAAATTGGTGGATGGCGCACAATCCGTCACAATGTTCTCGCCCCTTCTCCCCCCAACAGCCCAAGGCCACAGTGACCATGGACGCCTCCCTGATGGGGTGGAGGGGGCTATTTCAGGGACAAGACAGTCCAAGGTACTTGGTCCGAAATAGAGGCCCATCTGCATATAAGTGTTCTAGAGCAGAGGGTGGTGCTTCTGGCGTTGCAAGCATTCCATCCCCTGCTGCCGTCTGGGGCTTTTGCGATACAATCAAGACAACATGGCAGTGGTCTGGTACATCAACAAACAAGGTGGAACCAAATCTACCCACTTTGTCAGGAGGCTATGAGGATATGGCAATGGGTGATGGCTACCAACTGTTTTCTTCTAGCAACACACATTCCCAGGAGTTCTAACGTGATAGCAGACAGACTCAGCAGGTGTATTCTACAACCTCATGAGTGGTCCTTGAGTCCTTTGATAGTGGCAGAGATTTTCAACCGCTGGGGTCTTCCTTGCTGCAACCTTTTTGCGTCCCTGACCAACTACAAATGCAGTGTCCTGATCAACTACAAATGCAGCAACTATTTCGCCCCGATTCCCCCTCCTGGACAGTCACCCAGGGACGCTCTAGTCCACGATTGGCCCTCTGGTCTACTTTATGCATATCCACCTCTACCCCTCATTCCCCAGTTTCTGAAGAAAGTCCACTGGTTGAAGAGCAAAGTAATCCTCATAGCACCATATTGGCTTCGTCAGATTTGGTTCCCCTTCCTTTGGCCTCACCTGCTAGATCAACCGTGGTTTCTCCATCCAACCCTGGGGTTGATCTCCCATCCGCAGAATCTGATTCACCCCAATTTGAACAGCCTGAAGCTCACAGCTTGGCTCCTCCAATTCCTTTGATTGCCAGGCAGAATGATCTTTCCTTACCAGTACGTGACATTCTTATTGCATCTCATAAGTCTTCCACCAGAATTGCATATCTCAGCAAGTGGAAAAGGTTTACTATTCGGCTGAAAGAAAAACAGGTAGATCCTTTTTCAACACCAGTGTCGATAGTACTGGAATATCTGTCTGCCTTATTCCAGTTCGGTCTGTCTGCCTCTACCATTAGAGTTCATTTGGCAGCAATATCTAATTTTCATGATTGTGTCCCAATACTTTTATGTCACACAAATTGTGCAAGACTTTCAGAAAAGGCATGAATCATCTAAAACCCCCTGTTAGAGAACCTACTCAACCATGGGACCTGTCATTAGTCCTACAAGCTTTGGCAAGGTCACCTTTCGAACTAGCTTCTTGCGACCTGAAGAATTTTCATGGAAAACTTTGTTTTTGGTCGCCATTACCTCTGCCAGACGTATCTCTGAACTTCAAGCCTTGTGCATCAAGGGACCATATTTGATTTTTCATAGAGATAGTGTCATTGAGAACTAATCCTTCCTTTCTGCCAAGTGATCTCTGAAATGTCCATTAATCAAACCATTGAATTGACAGTTTTCTTCCCCAATCATTCAAACAGAGGAGAGTATTGCGTACATACCCTAGATGTTCACAGGCAAATTCGCTTCTACTTGAATAGGACTAAAGCTTCTCATAAATCAGACCAGTTATTTTTGGCCTATTCTGGACCTAAGTTAGGATGTGCTGTGGCTAAGGCCACATTGGCTAAATGGTTGAAAGACTGCGTAACCTTTATTTATAGAAAACATAATATTCCTTTAGCTACTGCCATAAAGGCTCATTCTACAAGGTCGATGGCAACTTCTGCTGTCTTCCATGCCAAAGCCTCCTTACATGACATTTGTGCAGCTGCAACTTGGGCTAGTCCTCAAACCTCCATCAATGATTAAAAGTTGGATTTAGCCTCCAGGGGAAAAGCATCTTTTGGTCCTTCCATGAGAGCCTCCCAGGAAGAAAGGTAGGTGGGGACTCTGTTTTCCCCCTTTTCCCAACCCCTTGGGGGGGTTTTTTGGGAATTTTTTTCCCTTTCCCAAGAATTTTTTGAATTTTCCAAAAAACCCCAAATTTGAAAACCCCAAAGGCCTGAAAGGTTTTTTCAAAAAAAGGGCCCTTTTTGGGGCCTTTCCTTCCAAAAAATTTCCTTTAAAAAAAAAAAAAAAAAAAAAAAAAAAAAAAAAAAAAAAAAAAAAAAAAAAAAAAAAAAAAAAAAAAAAAAAAAAAAAAAAAAAAAAAAAAAAAAAAAAAAAAAAAAAAAAAAAAAAAAAAAAAAAAAAAAAAAAAAAAAAAAAAAAAAAAAAAAAAAAAAAAAAAAAAAAAAAAAAAAAAAAAAAAAAAAAAAAAAAAAAAAAAAAAAAAAAAAAAAAAAAAAAAAAAAAAAAAAAAAAAAAAAAAAAAAAAAAAAAAAAAAAAAAAAAAAAAAAAAAAAAAAAAAAAAAAAAAAAAAAAAAAAAAAAAAAAAAAAAAAAAAAAAAAAAAAAAAAAAAAAAAAAAAAAAAAAATTTTTTTTTTTTTTTTTTTTTTTTTTTTTTTTTTTTTTTTTTTTTTTTTTTTTTTTTTTTTTTTTTTTTTTTTTTTTTTTTTTTTTTTTTTTTTTTTTTTTTTTTTTTTTTTTTTTTTTTTTTTTTTTTTTTTTTTGTTTTTTTTTTTTTTTTTTTTTTCTTTTTTTTTTTTTTTTTTTTTTTTTATTTTTTGTTTTTTTTTTTTTTTTTTTTTTTTTTTTTTTTTTTTTTTTTTTTTTATTGTTTTTTGTTTTTTTTTTTTTTTTTTTTGTTTTTTTTTTTTTTTTTTTTTTTTTTTTTTGTTTTGTTTTTGTTTTTTTTTTTTTTTTTTTTTTTTGTTTTTTTTTTTTGTTTTTTTTTTTTTTTTTTTTTTTGTTTTTTTTTTTATTTTATTTTTTTTTTTTTTTTTTGTTTTTTTTTTTTTTTGGGGGAAGGGGAGAATTTGGATTCTTTTTTAAACAAAAAAAACCGTAAACTTTTAAATTAAATTTTTAGCTTAAGTTTTTTTAAAGCAAGTAAAGGGTACTTTTGTAAAACAGGTTGGTTCCTTAAACCAGGAAAAGGGTCTGGGAATATCGTTTTCCCAAATTCCAATCTTCTTTGTTTCTACATAAGAGGACAGCAGTCAAGGTATGTTCCAGTGAAAAACTAGAAACTTGCAGCACAGTTTTTGTAGCATGTCTGTAGGATACATGTTGAGTCTCAAAAAGCTGCACAGTTGTTTAAACACTCACATTTGAGGTGGAGCGATCAAGAAACTTGTAATTGTCAAGGCTGCTTTGTTGTACTTAAAATTGCATCCACCTTGGCACTGACATCTTCATCTTTTGGCTTTTCCAGGTTAGGGGTCGCCACAGTGGATCACCTGTCTGCTCATGATTAGCAGTGGAGTTTTACGGTGTTGAGTTGCCAGCCCGGCACTCAACCTTCCATGGAAGGCACACACACGCACACACTCACACCTAGGGACAATTTGGAGTATCCAGTCCACCTACAGCATGTCTTTGGGATGTGGGAGGAAACCGGAGCACCCAGAGGAAACCCACGCGACCACAGGCAGAACATGCAGACTCCGCACAGAAGGCACCCCAGCCGAGGATCGAACCGGAGACCCTCTTGCTGTAAGGTGGCAATGCTAACCGCTGCACCACTGCGGCCGCCCTACCTTGGCACTGGTATCTGAGTACTTGATGCACTGTTCTTAACTGGATCAATATTGACGTTAAAATCGTAATGTGGTACAGAGTCCTACACTGTGGGTAGTGTGCTTGATTTTTTTTTTTTTTTTTTTCTGTCCCCAGCTGGGATGTTTCTACCTTGCTTATACATTAGTGGGAGTGTCTGCTGCCAAGATATACCAGACTCTGAAACATGCCGAGCTTCTTACTTTGGCAGTTATTTTCTGCTGTTGCATAGTTTTGGATTTCAGTCACCATGTTTCTCATAGAAAAGTGTGTGCATGTGATGGTTAACCACATTTCTTCCATGCAGATGAGCACTTTGAACGTAAGAAACCTTAGCTTCTGCATTACCTCTTGTGCCTAGGAAAGGGGACAGTGTGAGACAGAGACCTAAGAGCTTGCATTCTACTTTGGCCATACAGAGCTTGTCTGTTAAAAGAAAAAGTCCAAGCCTGTCTTGAAAAATGGCAGTGACTGAGCGTACTCATCACTGGGTATAAACTGTAAGATCCCTTGCTTTGCCCTAAGCTTATGCTGGAGCAGTGTGAGAAGGGTGTAAAATGCAGAGGGCTGTTATGTAGTCACAACATCCTTGAGATAATTTTGTTTCTTAAGAGATCTTATGAGTCCTATGTTTGTTGCCAGCTTCCCCTTAATTAATAAAAAGCTGACAATTTGTTAGTCGTGTGTTTCATATAATTAGGGGGGGGAGTAATTTGATATGTATAAGTAGCAGCCGCTGGTTGGGCTGTTACCACCTTCAATGCTTGGTTGAGTGGCCAGTGCTTTCTGCCACCACTGGGGTAGTAGTCCCTTGAATGATTTCTTGGTAGGTGGCCAGTAATGATACTTGGGACCAAGGGCTTCTCAGCAAGTCTAGAGATCAGTAAATTCTTTTATCCTTATCGATTGCCATGGATTCCACTATTTAACTTTTGTAAGTAATCTTTTTAAGTCTGTTAAAACATATATGATTGTTGCTTACATGTTTTCTTTCTCTTTCATACTTTGACTATAAATTCTTTTTATAGTCATAAGTATTGCTGGGTTTGTCTTTGTGTATTTGAAGAAGTTAGAAAAGGAGTGCAAGGCATCTAAAAATGCTTCACTTGTACTCAAAGGATTCCTTTTCAGTATAGACACAACTTGTTTTGGCCTTGGGGCAGGGCATCTTATTGTGTAATGTAAAATTTTGCTTTTGATTGTAGAGCTCTTACACACAAGAATAAAGTTCTTCTCAAAGTGTTTTTTCATAGTTTAGCATCTGTACCTGAAGGGGCTTCATTCATGGGTGTTGCTCCCAAGTTAATTTCTTCAGACTCCAGGGTTTAGTCTGAAATTCTTATTTATTTCCAGTCAGGACAACAATGTGTAATGTGAGAATGAGCTTAAATTCAGTAATCTAAGATATTTGTCCAACTCCAGTCTCTAAAACACAAAGGGTAGAGAATTCCACTTTTTCCACTGTTGCTGCTGTGGCAGGTGTTTCAGAACTTCTTGTAGCTGTTGATTCTTTTCCCGGGTTTACCACTCAAGCAAGGCTAATTGTCAAATCTTGAAGATAGGAAAATATGCCCTCTAGACTATTGCCTGCAAAATCCATGCTTCCTTTCTGTTATCATTCTTGTGCTTAATCTACAGGAAGAATTTTTTAGATGCTGCCAGGAGTATTTTTTATTGCTCAGATGCTCTGTTTCTATACCATTTCCAAGTAGTTTACTTGCATTGAAATCATCTTTGTTTTTTGACTGTGTTTTGGATTTTTAATTAAATGTGCTAATTCTTTCACAGTTGTATTTGTAATATTCTGGTAAGTTAGAAAAGGCTAGTTCTCCTCTTTTCTCTAAGTCATTGCATCCCAACCACCCTGGGCCCTTGATACTAACGGATAAATGTAGTGAAACTCCTTTGCAGATTCTTCTTATCTTCGGGCTCAAACTTACACAAAAAAGTCTGGCCCATATATAGTACTTAACAAGCCAGAAACATTGTTTTGGCCTGAATTTGTTGTCATGGTTGTCCCTCTTAATTTGACTTTAACATTTTTTCCTGTGTACTATCCTGTATATGTCCTTCTGTTCTAATGTTGCAGTATTCTTTACATGAGGGATCCTCTGCCTTGGGTGACCTGACGTCCAAGTATTCAAGAGGTTTAAAGTACTGTTAGTATGTGAGACGTTGCATGAAGGCTTAGAACGTCAGCTATAAAAGCAGCATCCGCACGTACAATCTTCAGAACTTCATATGCCATCTTCGATCGTTGGATCTGTTCATCTGAGTCATTTGCTGCTAGTGTACTTCTCAGATAAGTGCCCCAATTGAGGAGTTTTCCATTTTCTCTTGTTACTTTTTTCTGTTGAGGATGCTGTCATTTAGGAAAGGCAAGTGCCAATGTGGGAGACAAATTTCTCATGAGGATAGCTATGACATGTCTCTCTTGCTTGGGGCCTACACATGACCGTCCAGCTTGCTGTATTTGCCAGGCGTTCATTCCTAAGACCCTACGTAGCTATCTTTCATTTTTAAGATTTGTATAGAAAATCAATGACTGAAGCGGTTAGTTAGGGATATTATAGAGGGTACATCTGGGACTTCTCTTGAGCCTGTTTTGAAAAGGAAGGCCAAGAAGCCGGGGCCTGAATCTTCAGCTGTGCCTTCTACCTCTGATGTCTCGAGATCGATGAAGACCCGGAGGTCGGCTCAGGTTCTTCGGCAGGTACCTCATTGGACACCACCAAGGAATCTGCATTAGGCATGTCCTTGGAGGCCATGCAGACATCCGCATCTGACTGTCAGGAGTAGCCAAGGCTTGTTAGTTCAGAAGGCCCTTGGGCTATCCTTTGGATATTAGTCGGGGAGGATATTCCAATGCATATTGAGTGCAGGCCTACATCTGGTCCCTCCACTTTCCATTAGGCTGATGTCAGGTTAAAAAAGTGGAATACCAAGCACATTTTTGCACCTAAGACTCCACAATCAGATTGGGAAACTTTTTTCTAGGCTTGCTTAATGTACTCATGGCGCTTAATTAATCCTCCTTTAAGCTGATCCTTTCTCCTTTAACTTCTTACCAGCTCAAAAGAGTTAAGGGGTTGGAATCCTCGGAGGATGACTCTTTGGCCTATTGACTCGGATTCCATCTCCCCCTTGAATATGCTTCCTCTGAGGAAGAGTCTAATGGCACAGATTCACCAGTGAAAGAGATCACATTTGGGGAAACCTTAGCTAAAAGAGGGAGTTTTTTAGAGACTGCTCAGTTTTCTGATGTGCAGAAAAGATATTTTGATCTTTTACAAATGGATTCTCCATCCCTTTCTACTGTATCTCCAGTCCTATCGCCTTTTTAGATGCTTTTTCTTCAGCATCTTTGGCCTCAGATTCTCAGACCCCTCCCTGATCGGTTTTATAAAGTGCCAAAAGACTGTAAATTTCTTTACAGATGTCCTTCAGCAGATCCTGCAGTGGTTTCCATTGCTTCTGACAAAGCTTCCAGACTGTTGCCATCCACCAAGCTTCTATCTTCTGATAGTGAGAGCAAGGTTATGGAAAGAATAGGGGAAAGTTTATACTTTTGCCACCTTAGTTTTCCATGCTATAAATTACCAAACCCATTTAACTAAATATGCTTGGTCTCTTCTTTCTCAAGCCTCTCAAGCAGGTGCACACCTCCCAGACTCTCAACTCAAGTGATGTCTGTGTTGGGAGCTTCTTGTCAGGTAGCCACCCCATTAATTGCAGCTATGATGCAGCAGATGCATCTTCCAGGGCAGCTGCATGTGGCTTTGTTCTTAGGAGGTATTCCTGGTTGAGGCTTCATCCACTTCCAGATGATATGAAAGCAAAATGAATGTATGCTCCTGTAGACAGCAATGCCTTGTTTGGGACTGCAGCTGCAGATTTGTTTGTCTTTGCAGGAGAAAGGCAAAGAACTACAGGACTTAAAACATATTGTTTCGCCTGTCCCCAAATTTCAGAGGAATTCTCTCTGACTTTTGTTAGAAAACAAAATCACCTGCCCACTTCCAAAAGCAAAAGGAGGTAGGAGAGCTCCTCAGTCTAAGCCCTTTCACCCAGTTCTGGCCCAGTAGCAGCCCTTTTCCATACAAACCAGGTAGTTTGCTACTGACACTTTTATCTTAGTCATGTTCCTGTTTCTCACCATCTTTTCCTGTGTCTTCTAGTTTGGAAAACTATTACTCAAGACTCATAGGTTCTTTCCATTATCAGACGAGCATACTTCATGGTGTGGAAAACTCTGCCAGTATTCATGGGCATTCCACAACCACCTCAAGATCAACTGCATCTATTTAAATAGGTGCTTCAGGAGTTGCTACGTCAGGGAACAATTCAAGAATTGCCTGTGCCCTCAGGGGAAGTTGGTTTTACTCCAGGATGTTTCTCGTACCCAGAAAGGATGACCCATGGGGACCCATTCTGGATCTTTCTCACCTCAGTACTCTACTGAAAGTTCCCATCTTCCACATGTTGTCCTTGCAAACCTTGATCTTCTGTTCTCATGTTGCAGTATTCTAACATGTGGGGTCCTCTGCCTCAGGTTAACCGAACGTCTGGCTAATATACAAAAGCTTAGTCTGACTGCTGTATGATGTATGGGACGTCACAAATGGGGACCAAAAACTATGGGCCATAATTATGATGTCAGAATGCACAGACCCCAGAACTTCTCTGCTGCCAGTTGAATGTCAGCTTGTTTGTTTGCTCACAAGTAACTTCTAAAAGGTAAGTACTCCGCTTCTTTCTTTCTTTCTTCTTTCTTCGCTGCCTTCTTCCTTTCCACGGGACTCCTGTCTGATGTAGATCTGTCAACCTGTCCATCACCATTGCAAATAAGAAAGGGCTCAGAGCTGATCCTTGATGTAATCCCACCTCCACCTTAAACACATCTGTCACTCCCACCGCAGACGCCAACTCTGTCACACTACCCCCTGCATATCCTGTACCACTCTTACGTACTTCTCTGACACTCCCAACTTCCTCATACAATACCACAACTCCTCTCTAGGCACCCTGTCATATGCTTTCTCTAAATCCACAAAGACACAATGCAACTCCTTCTGACCTTCTCTGTACTTCTCCATCAACACTCTCAGAGCAAACATCGCATCTGTAGTGCTCTTTCCTGACATGAAACCACACTGCTGATCACTAATCATCACGTCCTTTCTTAACCTAGCTTCCACTACTCTTTCCCATAACTTCATGCTGTGACTGATCAGTTTAATCCCTCTGTAGTTACTACAGCTCTGCACATCACCCTTATTCTTAAAATTGGTACCAAAACACTTTCTCCATTCCTCAGGCATCCTCTCACTTTCCAAGATTTCATTAAACAATCTTGTTAAAACTCCACTGCCATTTCACTTAAACACCTCCATGCTTCCACAGGTATGTCATCGGGACCAACAGCCTTTCCGTTCTTCATCCTCTTCATAGCTATCCTTACTTCCTCCTTGCTAATCCACTGCACTTCATGATTCACTATCCGCACATCATCCAACCTTCTCTCCCTCTCATTCTCTTCATCAACCCCTCAAAGTACTCTTTCCATCTGCTCAACACACTCTCCTTGCTTAGGTACGTTTCCCTCATTATCTTTTATTACCCTTACCTGCTGCACATCTTTACTAGCTCGGTCCCTCTGTCTAGCCAATCGATACAGGTCCTTTCCTCCCTCTTTAGTGTCCAACCTTTTATACAACTCTTCATACGCCTTATCCTTAGCCTTCGCCACCTCTCTCTTTGCCATGCACCTCATCTCCTTATACTCTTGTCTACTTTCTTCATCTCTTTGACAATCCCACTTCTTCGCCAACCTCTTTCTCTGTATCCTCTCCTGTACTTCTTCATTCCACCACCAGGTCTACTTGTCCTCCTTCCTCTTTCCAGATGTCACACCAAGCACCTTTCTAGCCATCTCTCTAACTAGCTCGGCTGTAGTTACCTAGCTATTCGGTAACTCTTCACTGTCACCCAGTGCCTGTCTTAACTCTTCCCTGAACATCACCTCACAATTACCCTTTTTCAATTTCCACCATTTGATCCTTGGTGCTGCCCTCACACTCATACTCCTCTTCTTGATCACCAGTGTCATCCTACAAGCCACCATCCTATGCTGCCTAACTACACTTCTGCATTCCTTTGCTTAACACCATACCTACCCATCACTTCCTCATCCCCTCTGTTCCCTTCTCCAACATGCCCTTTGAAATCTGCTCCAATCGCCAGTCTCTCACCCTTGGGTACAGTCATCACCACTTCATCTAACTCACTCCAAAAATGTTCTTTCTCATCCATCGCACACCCAACTTGTGGATCATATGCACTAACATCATTCATCATTACACCATCAATTTCCAGCTTCATAAACATCACTCTGACACACTTTTCACCTCCAAAAACACTCTTAGCATACTGTTCCTTCAGGATAATGCCTACGCCATTTCTCCTCCCATCCACACCATGATAAAATAATTTGAAACTGCCTCTGATACACCTAGCCTTGTTCCCCTTCCATCTGGTCTCTTGCACACACAATATACCACCCGTCCTTCAGTCCATCATATCAGCTAGCTCTCTCCCTATACCAGTCATACTGCCAACATTCAAAGTTCCGACCCTCACTATCACAGTCCTAGCCTTTACCTGCCTTCGGGCATGCCTTCTGCCTCTTATCCTCCTTTGGCCAACAGTAGCCCAATTTCTGCCAGCACCCTGTTGGCCAACAGTACTGGTGGCGGTCGTTGTTAACCCGGGCCTGGACCGATCCGTTATGAATTTATGTACTGTTTCTGCATGTATGGTTTGGCAAAATTTTACACCTGATGCCCTTCCTGATGCAACCCTCCCCATTTATCCGGGCTTGGGACTGGCACAAAGAAATGCACTGGCTTGTGCATCCCTAGTGGTCACAACACACTCCATTAAATGTAGCTATGATGCTGCAGAAGGATCTGCTAGATCAGCTGCATCAACATCAGTCCTTTGTGTAGGTACTCCTAGCTAAGGCTGCATCCACTGCCAGATTACTTCAAAAGCAAGATTATGGATGCCCCTCTTGGCAATAAGTTTCTCCTTGGAAAACAGCAGAATTGTTTAAAAATCTGCAGGATCTCAAGCACCTCTTTCTCACCAGTGCCTACGTTTCACAGAAACTACCCTGCCAAACCATGTTTTGTCAGGAAGGCTTCTGCACCTTCTACCTCGAAATCCAGAAAAGGTGTCAGGAAACCTTCCTCTACCAGATCTAGCAACTTTCAAACTAATCAAAGACAGCCCACAGCCCTTTCCTGACAGGTCTAACAATGTGTGACTGTCAAAACACCCCTTACCATCTTCCTCTTTCTGCCCGCCTCTTTGTCTTCCCGTGTGGCAACAAATAACCTCAGACAACTGGGTTCAATCAGTTGTGGAAAAGGGATATTTTATGACTTGGCAGGAAAAAAACCTTCCCCAGAAGGTAACTCCCTCCCCGCAGAAAAAAAAGTCCATCTCATCCCTTAAGTAATTCAAGATCTGGTCCTACAGGGCCCAATAGAAAGGGTGCCCCAGGTCAGGAAGGTCAAGGCTTCTATTCCAGGCTCTTCCTAGTCTCGAAAGGATAGCCCATGGAGACCCATCCTGGACCTGTCTCTTCTAAACCCCTTTCTGCATGTATTCACTTTCCGCATGCTATCCCTTCAAACCCTTCTTCCACTCCTGACACCCAGTTCCTTCATGGCCACTTTAGACCTAAAGGAGGCATATTTTAACATCGCCATCCACCCAGACTTTCACAGATTCCTGCATTTTGCATTGCAGTCTTCACACTATTAGCTTACTGCCTTTCCCTTTGATTTGTCTACAGCACCAAGAGTATTTACAACATGTCTAGCCCCCATAGTGGCCTTTTGCAGAACAAAAGGCGTTGAGATCTTCCCATAATTGGGATGACCTCCTCATCCAGGCAGGGGAACCAAGTACCTTCAAAGATGCCATTAGTTCACCATTTTCCTTCTCAAAAGCCTAGGCTTCACAGTCAACCTACTCAAGTCATCCCTAACTCCTTCCCAAGACCAGATTTTCTTGGGTTGCAGCATGAGTGGATTTGATGAAGGCTTTTCTCCCACCAGAAAAAGTCACTTAACTGACCAGCTTTCTTTCAAAACCTACTAGTCAACTGCATTTTAACCAGGGAATTTCTTCACCTCCTGGGTCTGATGGCAGCCGCTGTCCCCATGTTGCCTCTTGCCAGGCTACACATGAGGAAGTTTCAGTGGTATTTGAAGAATGTCTGGTCTTAGCACGCCCATCCACTAGAGTTTCAGGTGCCATTCCTTTCCTGTCTAAAGAAAGAAATCAGGTGGTGGATTCAGCAAATTCATCTGAGTCAAGGTCTGCCATTACAGCCTCTCGCTGCAGTTCAAAAGATGTACTTTGATGCATTAGATCTCTGGTGGGAGGCCACTATGAATGGACTCAAGGTGCAGGGCCAGTGGGGACCCCCTACCTTCGGGAAAATGCATCAACATCAGGGAAATGACTGCCGTTTTCCTAGCCCTGAAGGCATTCCTTCCTCTCATAAATCCTTATCCCCTCAAAATCTTTATAGACAACACCACAGTCCTGTGGTACATCAGTAAGCAAGGGAGGACCAAGTCTTACTCTGTCAACTGGCCATCCAAGCATGGGAGTTGGCTACCCACTCCAGTTGACACTACAGGCAGTTTACATCCAATCACAAAACAATGATCAGGTGGATGCTTTCAGCAGATCTTAGTCTCAAAATCGCAAATTGGTGGTGCAGAGATGTTTTCCTGGACATTTCACCGGTGGGGTACACCACAGATCTGTTTGCCTCTCCTCAGAACAGACAACTACAGCTATTCTGCTCAAGGTCCCCCTCTCCATAAGACTGGAGAGTGGATGCCTTCACAATTTCCTGGAAGATATTTCTGTATGCATTCCTCCCTTCCTTGTATCAAAAGTCCTGCTGAAGATTTAGCAGGGCAAGCCAAAAATCTTACTGGTGACCCCCTTTTGGCCAAGACAGCACTGGTTCCCCCCTTTTGTCACTAGCCAAGGGCAGTCACCACAAGTTGCCTCACAAGGTGGACCTCCTTACACAACAGAAGGGTTCTCTTATCCACCCACACCTGCAAACTCTGACTTGCTCTGTGGGCAATAAACTTTTGATCCCTTTTAGACACCTTTACTTAGAGGATATGCTATCTGTCCTGCAGGAGGTCGGGGAACCCACTACATGGAGATTCTATTTATCCAAATGGAAAAGGTTCTCCACTTGGTATGTCCACAGACAGCTAGACCCCTTTCAGGCAGATATACCTGTAGTTTTATTTGTGTGAGCTCCTAAAATCTGAACTTTCATTTTTTTCAGTGAAAGTCCATTTGTCTGCTATCTCAGCTTGCTTTCCTGTCAGTCCACCTTTATTATTCAGATTAGCAGTGAAGCACTTTCTCAAAGGGATCCTTCACATCAGATCACCAAGAAAATCCATCCCTCCTCCTTGGAATTTGAATTTTTTTCTGGAGAAACTCACTACTGCTTCATTTGAACCCACAGCTTCAGCCACCTTAAAGTTGTGTATTTGGAAAACCGTGCTGCTTGTAGCCATAACTTTGGCCAGAAAGTCTGAGTTAAACACTCATGGCTATCCCACCTTACTTCATTTTTCATAGATAGGGTCCCTTTGTACAAACTCCTCCTTCGTGCTTGAAGTGCTTAACAAACTATCCCTTAACCAGTACATTTGTTTTACCCACTTTTCTTTCCTTCCCCACAGAATGACAGTGAAAGTGCTCCATTCCCTTGATGTTCACAGACAACTTGAATTCTATCTGGATAAGACTATGGACATCAGAAAGTCCAACCAGCGGTTTGTATCCTTTCACCCCAGGGCTATGGGGAAAGCTGTATCCAAACAAGCTATATCTTCATGGATTTCCAAAACTGTGTCTTTCTGCTACTCCTTCCATGGAAAACGTTTACCCTATACAGTGAGAGCCCACTCGACCAGAGCTGTGGCCTCTTCAGGGGCATTCTTCAAAGCACTAGATATAGCCACCATTTTGGAGCAGCCACATGGTCCTCAGTCCACACTTTTACTAAGCATTACTTTACATTTACTAAACATTATAAACTGGACTGCTTCTCTAGGGCTAGGGCAGGATTTGCTAAAGCCATCCTCCATGGATTCTTGGAGACTGCATTCTCTTCCTCCTCCCATAACACAGGTTGAGCTTTGGTACTCTCCCACATGTTCGAATACTGCAACATGAGAATAGAAGGGCCTAGAATAATTGTGTAAAATCGTACCAGAACTATAGAGTCGTCCTCTTCCATGTTGCAGTATTCCTATCCCTCCCTCCTACTCCCTGTAGGACCTTTTCTGGATGGCATCCTTTCAGCTTACCTTAGACTATTGTCCAACTGGGGAATTCAATTCTGGGGTCTCTCTGCGGACGTCACATTTATGGCCAATGGCTTAAAGTCCCTGTGTGACGTCCCACACACCATACAGCAGATAGGCTAAGCTTTTGTATATGAGCTGGATGTTCGGGTTGTCTCAGGCAGAGGATCTCACATGTTAGAATACCGCAGCATGGAAGAGAAGGACATTTATGGTTATGGTAAGATTTTACATAACTTTTTTCCTCATTCTTCCTCAGGCTTACATGGTTTCTTTGGACATCAAGGATGCTTGTCTTCACGTTTCCATTCATCCTCTTTACTGGAAATTTTTACATTTCTGTTGCTTTCTTGCACTTCAAGATGTTCTTCGTGTTTCACTGTTGCAGTCGTAACTGTAGGGTGCTCCTGCCGGCAGGCAGCCCGAGGTTGGCCAGAATCCCAAAGTCTGGGTCCGGCCGGCTGTACAAACTAGTACCCTGACGTCAGTACGCTCTGGTACATAGCCCTCAGCCGACGCCATCTTCTCCAGTCTTTCTTGCCGTGCGGTGGAAAGCAGCTCGCAAGTCGTTGGTTGGCGATTTTCGAACAGCGTATTTTGTTGTTGTTGGTCCCAAGTTCTTACTTCTCTTCTCAAAGCTAAGTACCCGTTGAATCTTTTTCTTGTTCCTCCGATGTCAGAAAAAGTTAATAATTGTATAACGTGTGGGAAACAAATACCTCATAAAGATTTCCACTCTTACTGTCTACCTTGCTTAGGCCCTGACCACGACGTTTCTTGTTGTCGGTTCTGTGCCAGGTTCAATTCTCGTACTATCAAGCGCAGGTACGACTGGGCTCTAAATTATTTTGGCAGACGCTTCAATTGTAGAATGTCGTCTGACACTACCACTATTCAAAAGAAGCGCAAAGACAAAGACAGGCCTCCGAGGTCCAAACAGGACTCGTTGCAGCTGGAGCCAGCGTCAGGTTCGGCTGTAGTCAGTGAGGTGCTTTTGCAGCCCCTGTCATCTGCCACTTCTGAAACGATGGCCGATACGGACTCCCATGGGGAGCCATCAAGGCCTACTATTTTAACTGCTGCAGGACCTTCGGACGTCGCTCCCTCAGATGGGTCCGGAACCGCTGTGCAGGTACCGGCTTCTGAGGGGGTTTTCAGGCCTACTCACATCACTATTGCAAAGGCAAAGACAAACACTCCTGTTAAGTCTAAAGTTCCTGCTCAAGCTTCTACTGAATCTACTCCCAGGACACAGAAGCAATTATTAAAGATGGCTGAAGATTTACTTACAATGATTAGGGGTTCTCACCCCCCCACCTGAGAAAAGGCCTCGACAGGATGTTCCTCTGGATTCCTCTGACCAGGCTTCTGTATCTTCTGTCTCTCCCTCTGATCAGGAATATTCTTTTCCTCCTTATGAGGATTCGGATGCTGGGGACTCCTTGCCCTCTGCCTCTCCGCCTGAAGATTTCTCTTTTGGGGAAACCTTGCATGAGATGAGGGAACATTTTCATTGGGAAGGTCAGGAGTATTCTGCTTCCAAGAAGAGGCTTAGAGAATTCCTTCTTCTTTCTCAGCACAGGCCTTTAGCTATCCCTCCTGTTCTTGACATTGTGGATGATGCTTTTTCTGAGGATAATTTGAATCCTGATTCCATGCCTCCTGCTCCTTCTAAGCCTGATAGATTTTACAGGGTTCCTGACTCTCATTTATTCTTATTTAAGAACCCTTCTGCGGATCCTGAAACTATTTCTCAGGGCTCTAAGGCTGCTAAGGTTGCTACTTCTAAAAATCCTATTCCCTCTGAGAAGGATTCTCGTGCTTTAGACAGGTGGGGAAAAAGGTATATACTTCTGCTACCCTGTCTGTAAGGGCTTTAAATTGCCAGTTTCATATGTTTAAGTATCAGCAATTTCTTTTGTCTGTTTTAAAGCAAAAGCTTGCTTCCCTTCCTGCTTGTGCAGAGGATAAGGAACTTCAGGATGTATTGCATGCAAGTGAACAAGTGAACAAACATAGTTTGCATTGTGGTTTTGATGCTTTGGATGCTTCTTGCAGGGCTGCAGCCTCTGGTACTGTTATCAGGAGACATGCCTGGCTTCGTGAACAAAGTTTACCTGAACAGGTTAAGGCTAAGTTATTAGATGCCCCTGTTCAACATGATGTTCTTTTTGGATCTAAGGCTGAGGAGGTTATTAAAAAGATGGAAGAAAAGGCAAAATCTATGCAAACTGTAAAATATTTCTTGCAAGTTCAGCCTCCTAGATTTTCCAGGAATTGGCCCTCCAAAAATTGGTCCTTTCTCACGTCTGACAGGCCTCAAAGGGGAAGATATAGACGCTCCAGAGGTCGTGGTCAAGCTCAGGCCTCTTACAGATCTAGACAATGGACTGCTTCTTCACCTAGAAGGGGAGAAGACAGATCCCAATCTCAAAGAAAGCAAACTCAATGACTCTCTCGGTTGGGCTACAGGACTCCTTCACCTGGATGCCCCTCTCGGAGGAAAACTGTCTCTTTTCTACAGAAATTGGACTCATATTACCCAAGACAGATGGGTATTGGACGTGATTTTAAAAGGCTACAAATTCCACTTTCATACTCTGCCAAGGGCTTACGGTTGCCAGATCTGCCAAAACATCAATGGTCAGAGGCCTTAAATCAAGTGGATGCTCTTCTGGCCATGAGAGCCATAGAGCCTGTTCCACTCTCAGAGATGGGAAAAGGTTTTTATTCAAGACTGTTTCTGGTTCCAAGAAAACAAAGCTCATGGAGACCTATTCTGGACCTTTCTGTGTTAAACACCTTTTTGGAAATTCCAAAATTCAAGATGCTTACTTTGCAGCAACTAATTCCAATGCTCTCTCAGGACGCCTGGATGGTGACATTGGACTTAAAGGAAGCCTATTTACACATTCCCATCAGGCAGGAACGCAGGAAATTCCTCAGATTCAAGGCAGGTTCGAGACCCTTTCAATTCTCTGTACTGCCCTTTGGTTTATCTACTGCGCCCAGAGTCTTTACCAAGTGCCTGGCACCAGTAGTGGCTTATTGCAGACTTCAGGGGATTCAGATTTACCCTTATTTGGACGACTGCCTTATTCAGGCAGACAGCAAGGATCTTCTACTTCAACATCTGGAATTTGTTCAACGTCTTCTCCTCCTACTGGGATTCTCAGTGAACACAAAAGTCACATTTGATCCCTTCTCAACAAATGGTATTCTTGGGAGCCCTCTTAAATACAACCTTACAAAGGGCCTTCCTCACTCCAGAAAAACAAACACAGCTGGCTTCAATTTTCAACACCTTGGCAACTCTATCTCAGCTCACTGCAAGGAAATTCCTGCAGGCTCTGGGCTACATGGCTTCCTGCATTCTGTTTATTCCAAATGCAAGGCTTCATATGAGAAAGCTTCAATGGTATCTGAAAAGTGTATGGTCACAGCATTACCACGATCTGGGCATTCTGATTCCTCTGATCCCCTGCCTCCGGAAGGAGTTCCTCTGGTGGTCCAGGGTGTGTGCTTTAAACGAAGGAAAGCCTTTTCGTCTACCTCAACCTTCTCAAATCATAACCACGGACGCCTCGGATTATGCTTGGGGAGCACACTTTCTAGACAATTGCCAGCAGGGAACCTGGACAAAGGACCATCTTCACTGGCACATCAATCTGAAGGAAATGTTGGCAGTTCAAAATGCTCTTCTAGCCTTCAAGAACTTTTTGCAACCAGGGCCTCTGCTAATTCACACAGACAACACCACAGTCATGTGGTACATAAACAAGCAGGGGTTCTCATTCATTGCCCCGTTGCAGACTAGCTATGGCTTTATGGGACACAGCTCTAAATCTGAATCTACATCTCCAGGCTCAATTCATTCCAGGAGAACAGAATTTCTTAGCAGACAGCCTGAGCAGAAACATTTCAGATCCTCACGAATGGATGCTAGACACCAACTTATTCAACAGGATAACTGCAGTTTGGGGATGTCCCCAGATAGATCTGTTTGCATCCCACCTCAATCATCAGCTGCCTCGCTTTTGCACCAGGTCCTTCCACAAAACAGCTTGGAAAGTGGATGCCCTGTCCTTCAGCTGGAGAAGCCTTTCGGGATATGCCTTCCCTCCTCTTCCTCTACTACCTCGGGTATTACTGAAGATAAAACAGGACAAGCCCAAATTCCTTATCTTGATTGCTCCAAATTGGCCTCGACAGTTTTGGTATCCAACTTTAAAGCACCTGTTCTTGGAGCCTCCTTGGAGTCTCCCTCTGAACCCTTCTCTTCTGTCCCAGCATCAGGGTCAGTTACTACATTCCAATCTCAAGACCCTTTGCCTGGCAGCTTGGCTCTTCAAAGGAATTTGATTTCTTCTAGTCTTCCCAAACAAGTTTTGGATGTTCTTCTGGAAGCTAGACGGCCTAGCACTAGGAAATCCTATGCCTCTAAATGGAAGAGGTTTTGTATTTGGATGCAGGACCGAGGCTCGGACCCTCTGGTGCCTGATCTCTCTTCTATTTTGCTTTACCTTTCGGATCTTTTGTCTAAAGGACTTTCCTTTTCTTCCATTAAGATTCATGCTTCGGCTATTTCTGCTCATTTCAATTCTGATCCTCCTGTTTTTTCTCATCCTTTGGTGAGACAATTCTTGAGAGGGGCTAAGAATTTGCGGCCTCCCAGGACCCCTCCTGTTCCTGCTTGGGATCTTAATTATGTTTTAGAAAAACTTACTTTGCCTCCTTTTGAGCCTGCTGCATCTTCAGATATTAAGTTTTTATCTTGGAAGACAGTTCTTTTGTTAGCATTGACTTCTGCCAGAAGGGTCTCAGAGTTGCAAGCTCTCATGGCTGTGGAACCATACCTTATTTTCCACCAGGACAGAGTATCCTTGAGGACCAATCCTACTTTCATGCCTAAGGTGATTTCGAAAGTGGCTTTAAATCAGACAATTCACCTTCCTACTTTCTTTCCTAATCCTCAAAATAAAGGGGAAAGGATGTTGCATTCACTGGATGTGCACAGACAGTTACGATTTTACCTGGACAAGACTAAAGAGTTCAGAAAATCTAATCAATTGTTTGTTTCTTTTGCCTCCAGTTCTCTTGGAAAACCTATTTCAAAACAAACTATTTCCAAATGGATTGCTTATGGAATCAGATTTTGTTACACTCATCATGGGAAACAGTTTCCAGGTACTGTGAGAAGTCATTCTACTAGAGCAGCTGCCACTTCTACAGCTTTTCTCAGAGGAGTTCCTACCAAGGATATCTTGGAAGCTGGTACTTGGAGTTCTGTACATACTTTTTCCAAGCACTACAATCTCCCTCTGTATTCTAAGACCAGGGCAGGCTTTGCCTCTGCTGTTTTGCAGGGTCTTCTTGCTGCCCCTTCTTCCGTCTAAGCCTCCTCCCCTTTTTCACTGCTTTGGGATTCCACCCTACAGTTATGACTGCAGCAGTGAAACACGAAGAACATAGTACAGTTGTGTACACCTACCATAAATGTAGATGTTCGAGTGTCTTCACTGTTGCACTCTGTGTTTCCCTCCCTCCTATCCCCTCTTTTTCTCTCTTGTGGTGTATTTGTGTTTCCTTGTTGGATTCATTTTTGATTTATTGGGGACTTCTGACATCTAGGGCAAGAAAGGCTGGAGAAGATGGCGTCGGCTGAGGGCTATGTACCAGAGCGTACTGACGTCAGGGTACTAGCTTGTACAGCCGACGCCGGACCCAGACTTTGGGATTCTGGCCGACCTCGGGCTGCCTGCCGGCAGGAGCACCCTACAGTTATGACTGCAACAGTGAAGACACTCGAACATCTACATTTATGGTAGGTGTACACAACTGTACTTTCTCCGCTTTGTCCTTTGGTCTTTCCACTGCCTCAGGGATGTTGACAAAATGCCTCACTTCTGTCACCGCTTACTGCAGACTTCAAGGCATTCAGGTTTACCCTTACCTGACAATCTTTTTCTAGCTCCTTGTCCAGAAACCCTGGAACAAAATCTACAGTTCTTTCTCTTCTGCAAATGGTGAGGTTCACAATAAATTTCAAGAAGTCTCTCTCTTCCCCCTCAGGACCCCATCTTCCTGGGGTGCAGGTTGCAGACAGATATCATGCTGACACCCCCCCCCCTCCATAAAGTCAGTCTCATTTCTTACTTCGAGTCTTCTGTCTTTTCCTTCTGTTACAGTTGAGTTTCTCAGGCTCCTGGGATTCATGGCATCCACCATTACCATGCTTCCTCTGGCCAAACTTCATATCAGGAAGTTTGTGGTACTTGAAATCAGTTTGGATGCAGCATGCACATCCACTGGAGTTTGTGGCTCCTCTTCTCCCTCGTCTCAAAAAGGAACTGCTTTGGTGGATTCAGCAGATTTCCCTGAACCCAGGCCTTTCTTTGCATCCTCCTTTTCCCACTCAAGAGTTGTTTACACACACCTCTGACCTATGATGAGAAGCTACCTTTTGTTTCCATGAAGGTATAGGGACTTTCGTCTCCTCCTCAAAAGGAGGACCATGTCAACATCAAACAGATGAGAGGTCTCATTTTAGCTCTTCAAGCTTTCCATCCTCTTTTGTCCAGGACCTCTAAAACTGTTTACAGACAACACCACAGTTTGGGGGTGGGGGGCAGAGAGACATAGTTATCCTTCTTTGCAGGTTAGTTCTTGTGGCTTGGGAACGAACTCTTCAGGCAGTTTGTATCTCCTGCAGTCAGAATTCTTTGGCAGAAAATCTGTACTGGTCCATGACTCAGTCTCACAAATGGATGATTCACAGGGATGTGTTTTTTTTTTTATATGGTCCACTGGTGAGGTCCTCCTCAAGTAGATCTATTTGCTTCCTCTCTCTTGAACCAGAGTCCTAGGTCCCCTGGTTTGGAAGGTGGACGGCCTTTCAATTTCTTGGAGGGGGTGTTTCTTTATGCATTTCCTCCCTTTCCTGTCATTCCGAAAGTCCTGCTCAAGATTCAGCAGGACAAACCAAAAATCTTGCTGGTGACTCCCTTTTGGCCAAGACAGCAGTAGTTCCCTCTTCTGTATTTAGCCAAGGGCAGTCATCACAAGTTACCTCACAGGGTGGACCTTTTCACATAGGACAAAGTCCTTATCCATCCACATCTGTCAACTCTGCATTTGACTCCGTGGATGGTAGGCTTCTGAGTCCTTTTGGACACCTTTTTTCCTAAGGACATGCTTAAGGTTCTGCAGGACAGAAAACCAATGCTACTTGTATAAATGAGAGGTTTTCTGTTTGGTGTAGTTCACACAACCTGAATCCACTGTGGATGTTCCATTGGTTCTTTCATACTTATGTGAGTTGCTCAATGATGGCTTGGCTTACTCCTTAGTGAAGGTTCATTTGTTATCCATTTCTGCCCATCTGCGTCTGTTTCCCCATTTGGCTTGTAAGTTAGATTAAACTTTTTCTCAAGGGAGCCTTTCACATTAGATCTCCCAGGAAATCTGTTCCTCCTCCTTGGGATTTGAACTTTGTTTTGGAGAAGCTGACTGGCTCCAGTTAAGCCTGCAGCTATAGCTTCCTTGCAACACTCTCCTTGGAAGACTGTTCTGTTACTAGCTTAGACTTCTGCCAGAATAGTATCTGAGCTTCAATCCTTAATGGCTTCCCCACCTTTTTTGATTTTCCATAAGGACTGGGGGTCTTTGCGTTCTAACCCTTCCTTTAAACCCAAGGTTGTGAATGACTTGTCTCTTAAATTAATTTGCCCACCTTTTTTCCTTCTCCACAATCCTGTATTGAGAGGATTTTGTACACCTTGGATATGCATAGACAACTTGGATTTTATTTGGGTAAAACTAAGGCGATAAGGAAATCTGATCAGATTTTTGTTTTCATCTGAGGGCTCTGAGATTGCCCGTTTCCAAGCAGACTGTTTACTCTCGGGTTTCAAACGCTATTTGCTTTTGTTAGGTTTTCCATGATAAGAGCCTCCCTTTTCCTGTTAAGGCTCATTCTACTAGGGCTGTGACTTCTTCAGGTGCTAATTCCATTTTAGAAGCAGCTACTACTTCGACTTCTGTACATACCCTCACCAAACCTTACAAATTGGACGGTATCTCCAGATCCTAGAGCTGATTTTGCTAGTCATTCTTTATGGATGTTCTTCGTGTTTCACTGTTGCAGTCATTACATTTGGGTAGTCTGCTGGCAGGTTGCCCTCCGTCAGCCTGAATGTCAAAGTCTTGGGTTCTGCGTCGGTTACTGTCTCCTCTTCAATGACGTCAGGTCGTCAGGGGTATAAAACATGCAGCCGACACCATTTTTTTCAGTCTTTCTTGCCGCGTGGTGCCCGAAGCAGAAGCAGTTAGCAAGTGCCAGTCGGCTGACTCCTGAAATATTCGCATTCGAGTTTCAGAACTGAAGTCTTCAATTAAAGCTAAGTACTCCGTTGGGGAACTTTTTCTTGCTCCTTACCAATGTCCGTAAAAGTTAATAATTGCATTTCTTGTGGGAAGCAAACGCCTCATAAGGATTTTCATTTGTACTGTACTCCTTGCCTAAGCCCAGATCATATTGTGCCTTGCTGTCAGTTTTGTGCTAGATTTAACCAACACACTATTAAGTGTCGGTATATCTTTGCTTCAAAATATTTTGGATCCAGATTTAATTACCCTGAAATGTCATCTGATAGCAATCCGACTACCGGAGTTCACAAAAAACGCAAAGAAAAGGACAGAGACAGTTGTCCAAAACCGATGAAGCTTCTCCTAAACCAGTCGCCTGTTCGCCGGTACTCAGTGAGGCACATTCGCAGCCCCTGATACCCACTACTTTTGAGTCGCAGGCCTCTACCGAGAACCTTGTGAAAAATCTTATCATAGCCATAGATGTCCTTATCTGTTGCAGTGCTCTCCCTCCCTCCTTCCCCCAGTGCTTGCTTTTGTTCTCTGTCTGATAACCTTGTTGCTCAGGCTGGTGTTCTTTCTGGGGCATTCAGTTCTGAGGATTGTATGTGCATATGTTGCTTTTATGGCCAGCATTTTCCTAAGCCATTAGTGTGACATCTCATGTACTAGCAGTACTTTTAAAGCTCTTGTATACTGGCCAGACATCGTGTCACCCAAGGTGGAGGATCCCTCATGTAAAGAATACTGCAACATAGAAGAGAAGGAGACCTATGGATGTGGTTGGATTTTACACAACTATTCTTTCCCCAGGCAAATCTACTACCCTTGCTATCCACTCCACAAAGTACATTAATTTATAGGAGCCTCAGTGCTACGGGAACTCTAGCATTAAATGATGCACAGGAGTGTAGTTTATACTAATTCCTCTAGTGTTACTTTAGTCTTTAGTCTTTAATCCTGAGATTGCCAGCTTTCATTTCATCTTGAATAATCTGTTAATATTCCTCTGTTATTTGTTCGGTAATTTTCATCTTGACTCCTTTTTACCATAACAGTTTCATCCCTGCCTTATTTTCCCGAGGCACTGGCTCCAGATTTATTGCAGATAGCTGGGGAGAAAGGGGGTACTCCTGATGTGTCCATTTTTGTCTTAACCTCCCTAGTTATCGTACCGTTTACCTTGAACACTGCAACTGCATCCTTGTAAACATCCTGGGCCAACAATTTAAACACTATGTGGAATCGCATTTTATTTAATGCTATAACCATAAGTAATTCCAGAGAACTCTGAATGTCTTCAGCTAACAAACTTATCCGTTATTTTCCTTGATAATCCGCTTCTTGATGTATATGCGAGTCCTCAGTAAATTGTCAAATGTGTGCCTATCCTTTATGAATCCACATTGATCCAGCTGTTTAATCTTCAGCAAAATTTTCACCAACCTTTTAGCAATAATAACTATGAAGTTTTTTAGTCGTGATTCAATACTGCAGTGGGGCTATATGGTGCCGGATTGGTTGGATCTTTTCCTTTGGTATCCCCTGTGATCACACCGCCTTTTTCCAAGACCTTGGGAATCTTTCTTCCACTTTAGAGCTTGTTGAGTAGTCTATGCCATATGATCAAAACTTTCTTCCTAGCTTCTTTACTTAGCACTGATGGTTAACTGTCCGCCTGTTTTTTAAATTGGTTTTCTATTTCTTCTCTTGTTATGGTCTCCAACTACTGATTTATTTTTCTCATTATTCTTGGAGATTTTCAAGACTCCCTTAAACCCTTCTACCTTAGACCTCCACTTGCTGAGCCTTTGTTAAGCAGCATACAGTTTCTTGAATGCTGAGAACACCTCAGCTTTTTAATCTGGTGCATTGCGAGTATTTGCTGACTTGACATCTTGCTGTCAAAGCTTTTGAGCCTAGAGTTTTTGTGCAATTCCAAAGTATGTCTGTGTCACAAACTTTTGTGTCTTTCCTGATTGGTCTCCAAGTTACTGGTCTTTGTCAACAAATCTGGATGTCCTAGTCTCATGTTGCAGCATTCTCACTTTTTGGGATCCTCCACCTTTGGCAACCGGAGCATCGGCTCCTGTGCAAAAGCTTAAGCCTGGTTGCTTCCAGGTGTCTGAGACGTCACTCGCAAGGCCATAAACCATGGACTATAAATGTGACGTCTGGACGCAGAGTCCTCAGAACTTCTCCGCTGCAGTCGATTGTCAGCTTGCACACTTTGCTCCACACTACAGATGTCTACATATAGGTACCTCGTTGGGGATTTCTCTGTATTTTACTTGGGTATTGGTTGCTGTTGCTCCTTTTTATAGCTGATATCCTCTAGAAGGGGGGAATGTAAGTGTGGTCGCCAGATTCCACACAAGGGTGCACTTTGTCTGTTTTGCTTAGGCCAGTCCCATGACCATACAACCTGTAGCATTTGTCCATCGTTCATTCCAAAAGCCATACTCAGTCGTCTGGCAGCCCTGAAACTATTTGTGTAAGACCAAGGACTCAAGTGTTTAACCCTAGGTATGGAACCGAATGCCTAGAAAGAAGGCCAATGTTTCAAGGCCTACTGCCATTGCCCCTTTGACACCAGACGTCCCGCCAGCTACCAGACTAGGGGCTGAGGGATGTTCAGATGAGCTGACAGCTTTGGTGAGTACCTTGTTGGAAGCCACCATAGAATTTCCAATCAGCATGTACACGGATGCTACTCTGACATCAGCTCAGGTCGATTTTGAGGGGGAACCAGGCTTAATTGGACAGCCACTTATGTTGTCAGAACAGGTGGTCTCTATCACAGGCCTGACGCTCGATCCTAGGCCTTCTCCTTTGCAAACGGCCACAAACTACTCCTCTAAAGAGGAAGCACAAAACATTTATCCTCTTCTACAGAAGACCAGCTAGACTTGCAAATCTTTCCCCAGTCCTCTGGCCCACAGCTTCCCTTGTTCCAGCCTTGCCTACCGTCAGCCCTAGGCCAGCTTCATCTACCCCCCCCCCCCAGCTCACATTCAGGAGGAAGATTCCTCCTCCTCTGAATCTCACATACACCTCCCAGCTGGCTTCTCCCCTGGAGTACTGCTCCCCATATGAGGACACCTGGAAGGAGACTCCCCACCTGGGGAAACTATCTCCAAAATGAGGGAGCAATTTAAATGGAGTGCCACTCAGATGACTGAGGTGCAAAAGAGATGCTTTGAACTCCTACAAATGTAGTCTCTCCCTCCCTCTGCTATCCCCCTTGTGATTCCAGCTTATCTGGATCCATTTGCTTCAGTCTCCAAGACCCCTGAATCACAGCCTCCAGTCCCCAAAAGACCTAACCGGTTTTACAGAATTGTGGATGGCCACAAGTATCTCATTAAGCCACCTATGACCGACCCAGCTGTCATTGCAGTGGCTGCAGATAAACAATCCGTGCAAATCCCTCCTCATCCGTTCTGCCATCTGACAAGGACAGTAAGGTCATGGACAGACTGGGGAAAAATTTATACTACTTCCAACCCTGGTCTTTATGACTATTTAATTATCAGAGTTGCATGGTCAGATATATCGTAGACTTGGTCTCCTAGGCAACTTAATTGCTTTCTTCCTTGCTTGATTCACCTACAAAACCACAGGTTGCATCTAAGCTCTCCTTAGCAGCACAAGGTGCCAGACATTCTATGAAGCGCAGCTATGATGCTGCTGAGGCTTCAGCCAAATCAGTTGCTTCAGCCTCTCTACTACGCAGATATTCCTGGCTCAGATTTCAACCACTCCCTGATTTTAAACAAAATCTTGGATGCATTCCTAGGCATTAAATTCCTGTTTGGCAAACCGTCTGCAGAGTTATTCAAAAGCTTCCAGGAAAAAAGTAACTAACTTCTGGAGCTCAAGCATTTATTGGTCTCACCAGTTCCAAAGTTCTATAGAAACTACCCGGCTAAAGCCACCTTTCTCAGGAGGGTCCCTGCTCCTTCTCAAAACACAGGAAAGGGTCTAGGATAACTTCATCCCCCAGGACTGCCTGTGCACAACCCATCACTAGGCAGCCTATTCCAGGTAGATCTAATAATGCGTGACTGTCTAAATCACCTTCCCCTCTCCATCTGCCTCTCACTGTCTACCCATTTGGCAAAATATCTCCTCGGACAGCTGGGTCCTATCAATAGTGGGAAAAGGGTGCTTTATGACTTGGCAGGGAAAACCTACACAAGGCATAACCTTCCCTCGCAAAAAAACAGCTTCACCTAATCCCCCCCCCCCCCAAGATCTCCATTTTTCAAGGGACCATAGAAAGCATTCCCACAGGCCAAGAAGGTCAGGGGTTCTACTCGAAGCGTTTCCTGGTACCAAAAAAGGGATGGCCCTTGGAGGTCAATTCTGGACCTGTCCCCTGTTAAACCCCTTCCTGCAGGTTCATTCCTTTCGCATGCCATCCCTTCATACCCTTCTTCCACTACTGTCACCCATTGCGTTCACGACCACTTTGGACCTGAAGGAGGCATACCTCCATATCCCTTTAAGCTTTGTTGTGCCATCCTCACACTTACTGCCTTGCCCTTTGTGAAAACCCTTGATGCAGTAGATAAACCAAAGTGTCTAGCTCCAGCAGTAGCTTACTGCTGAACAAAAGGCATACAAATTTGCCCTTACCTGGATGACCTCATTCTAGCAGAAGAAGCTCTCTGGACTCTGTTATGTTTACACTCTGACAAAACCTTCCCTTACCCCAGCCCAAGACCAAACCTTCTTGGGCTGCAGAATAAGGACAAACCTGATGAAGGCCTTCCTTCCTCAAGATAGTGTACTCCCTAAACCGTTTCTTCCAGGAGTTACTTTTTGTCAACTCCATCTCTACCAGACAGTTCCTCTGTCTCCTAGACCTCATGCCGGCTACCCTTTCTATGCTGCCCCTAGCCAGGCTGCACATGAGGAGGTTCCCGTGGTATCTGAAAAATGTCTGGTCTCAACACAATCACCCTTTGGAATTTCAGGTGCCCTTTCTACCCTTCCTAAAGACAGAGTTGAGGTGGTGGATCCAGCAAATAAACCAGAACCCAGGCCTTCCTCTGTAACTCACCAAGCCAGTGCAGTTTATGCACACAGATGCCTTGGACCTAGGGTGGGGGGTCACTATGAAAGGTCTCAAGGTACAGGTTCAGTGGGAACCCTCCCTCCAGAGAAAACACATCAATATGAGGGAAGTGACTGCTCTCCTTCTAGCCCTAAAGAACTTTTCTTCCTCTAATACAGGCAGAACCCTCCAAATCTTCAGACGACACAACTGTGTTGTGGTACATCAACATACAGGGGGAGACCAGATTCTGTTTACTGTGTAGGATTGCAATACAGCCATGGGAGCTGGCCACCCAGTACAATGTCACACTGCAGGCAGTCTGCATTCCATCTCAAGACAACCAACAGGCAGATGCCCTCAGCAGATCTTTGTCAACATCACGAGTGGATGTTCTACAGAGATGTGTTTTTAGACAGTCCACCCCTGAGAAAGTATGGAATAGGGGAAAGTTTATACTTTTGCCACCTTAGTTTTCCATGCTATAAATTACCAAACCCATTTAACTAAATATGCTTGGTCTCTTCTTTCTCAAGCCTCTCAAGCAGGTGCACACCTCAGATGTCTCAACTCAAGTGTTGGGAGCTTCTTGTCAGGTAGCCACCCCATTAATTGCAGCTATGATGCAGCAGATGCATCTTCCAGGGCAGCTGCATGTGGCTTTGTTCTTAGGAGGTATTCCTGGTTGAGGCTTCATCCACTTCCAGATGATATGAAAGCAAAATGAATGTATGCTCCTGTAGATAGCAATGCTGTGTTTGGGACTGCAGCTGCAGATTTGTATGTCTTTGCAGGAGAAAGGCAAAGAACTACAGGACTTAAAACATATTGTTTCGCCAGTCCCCAAATTTCAGAGGAATTCTCTCTGACTTTTTGTTAGAAAACAAAATCACCTGCCCACTTCCAAAAGCAAAAAAGGAGGTAGGAGAGCTCCTCAGTCTAAGCCCTTTCAACCAGTTCTGGCCCAGAAGCAGCCCTTTTCCATACAAACCAGGTAGTTTGCTACTGACACTTTTATCTTAGTCATGTTCCTGTTTCTCACCATCTTTTCCTGTGTCTTCTAGTTTGGAAAACTATTACTCAAGACTCATAGGTTCTTTCCATTATCAGACGAGCATACTTCATGGTGTGGAAAACTCTGCCAGTATTCATGGGCATTCCACAACCACCTCAAGATCAACTGCATCTATTTAAATAGGTGCTTCAGGAGTTGCTACGTCAGGGAACAATTCAAGAATTGCCTGTGCCCTCAGGGGAAGTTGGTTTTACTCCAGGATGTTGCATGCCAGAAAGGATGACCCATGGGGACCCATTCTGGATCTTTCTCACCTCAGTACTCTACTGAAAGTTCCCATCTTCCACATGTTGTCCTTGCAAACCTTGATCTTCTGTTCTCATGTTGCAGTATTCTAACATGTGGGGTCCTCTGCCTCAGGTTAACCGAACGTCTGGCTAATATACAAAAGCTTAGTCTGACTGCTGTATGATGTATGGGACGTCACAAATGGGGACCAAAAACTATGGGCCATAATTATGATGTCAGAATGCACAGACCCCAGAACTTCTCTGCTGCCAGTTGAATGTCAGCTTGTTTGTTTGCTCCACGCAAGTAACTTCTAAAAAGGTAAGTACTCCGCTTCTTTCTTTCTTTCTTCTTTCTTCGTCGTCTTCTTCCTTTCCACGGGGACTCCTGTCTGATGTCGTCTGTCAACCTGTCCATCACCATTGCAAATAAGAAAGGGCTCAGAGCTGATCCTTGATGTAATCCCACCTCCACCTTAAACACATCTGTCACTCCCACCGCAGACGTCAACTCTGTCACACTACCCCCGTACATATCCTGTACCACTCTTACATACTTCTCTGACACTCCCAACTTCCTCATACAATACCACAACTCCTCTCTAGGCACCCTGTCATATGCTTTCTCTAAATCCACAAAGACACAATGCAACTCCTTCTGACCTTCTCTGTACTTCTCCATCAACACTCTCAGAGCAAACATCGCATCTGTAGTGCTCTTTCCTGACATGAAACCACACTGCTGATCACTAATCATCACGTCCTTTCTTAACCTAGCTTCCACTACTCTTTCCCATAACTTCATGCTGTGACTGATCAGTTTAATCCCTCTGTAGTTACTACAGCTCTGCACATCACCCTTATTCTTAAAAATTGGTACCAAAACACTTTCTCCATTCCTCAGGCATCCTCTCACTTTCCAAGATTTCATTAAACAATCTTGTTAAAAACTCCACTGCCATTTCACTTAAACACCTCCATGCTTCCACAGGTATGTCATCGGGACCAACAGCCTTTCCGTTCTTCATCCTCTTCATAGCTATCCTTACTTCCTCCTTGCTAATCCACTGCACTTCATGATTCACTATCCGCACATCATCCAACCTTCTCTCCCTCTCATTCTCTTCATCAACCCCTCAAAGTACTCTTTCCATCTGCTCAACACACTCTCCTTGCTTAGGTACGTTTCCCTCATTATCTTTATTACCCTTACCTGCTGCACATCTTTACTAGCTCGGTCCCTCTGTCTAGCCAATCGATACAGGTCCTTTCCTCCCTCTTTTGTGTCCAACCTTTTATACAACTCTTCATCGCCTTATCCTTAGCCTTACACCTCTCTCTTTGCCATGCACCTCATCTCCTTTTCCTCTTGTCTACTCGCTTCATCTCTCTCACAATCCCACTTCTTCGCCAACCTCTTTCTCTGTATCCTCTCCTGTACTTCTTCATTCCACCACCAGGTCTACTTGTCCTCCTTCCTCTTTCCAGATGTCACACCAAGCACGTTTCTAGCCATCTCTAACTAGCTCGCTGTAGTTACCTAGCTATTCGGTAACTCTTCACTGTCACCCAGTGCCTGTCTTAACTCTTCCCTGAACATCACCCTCACACCCTTTTTCAATTTCCACCATTTGATCCTTTTGGTGCTGCCCTCACACTCATACTCCTCTTCTTGGTCACCAGTGTCATCCTACAAGCCACCATCCTATGCTGCTTAACTACACTTCTGCATTCCTTTGCTTAACACCATACCTACCCATCACTTCCTCATCCCCTCTGTTCCCTTCTCCAACATGCCCTTTGAAATCTGCTCCAATCGCCAGTCTCTCACCCTTGGGTACAGTCATCACCACTTCATCTAACTCACTCCAAAAATGTTCTTTCTCATCCATCGCACACCCAACTTGTGGATCATATGCACTAACATCATTCATCATTACACCATCAATTTCCAGCTTCATAAACATCACTCTGACACACTTTTCACCTCCAAAAACACTCTTAGCATACTGTTCCTTCAGGATAATGCCTACGCCATTTCTCCTCCCATCCACACCATGATAAAATAATTTGAAACTGCCTCTGATACACCTAGCCTTGTTCCCCTTCCATCTGGTCTCTTGCACACACAATATACCACTGTCCTTCAGTCCATCATTATCAGCTAGCTCTCCCTATACCAGTCATACTGCCAACATTCAAAGTTCCGACCCTCACTATCACAGTCCTAGCCTTTACCTGCCTTGGCATGCCTTCTGCCTCTTATCCTCCTTTGGCCAACAGTAGCCCAATTTCTGCCAGCACCCTGTTGGCCAACAGTACTGGTGGCGGCCGTTGTTAACCCGGCCTGGACCATCCGTATGAATTTATGTACTGTTTCTGCATGTATGGTTTGGCAAAAATTTTTACACCTGATGCCCTTCCTGATGCAACCTCCCATTTATCCGGCTTGGGACTGGCACAAAGAAATGCACTGGCTTGTGCATCCCTAGTGGTCACAACACACTCCATTAAATGTGAAGCATGATGCTGCAGGAAGGATCTGCTAGATCAGCTGCATCAACATCAGTCCTTGTAGGTACTCCTAGCTAAGGCTGCATCCACTGCCAGATTACTTCAAAAGCAAGATTATGGATGCCCCTCTTGGCAATAAGTTTCTCCTTGGAAAACAGCAGAATTGTTTAAAAATCTGCAGGATCTCAAGCACCTCTTTCTCACCACAGTGCCTCGTTTCACAGAAACTACCCTGCCAAACCATGTTTTGTCAGGAAGGCTTCTGCACCTTCTACCTCGAAATCCAGAAAAGGTGTCAGGAAACCTTCCTCTACCAGATCTAGCAACTTTCAAACTAATCAAAGACAGCCCACAGCCCTTTCCTGACAGGTCTAACAATGTGTGACTGTCAAAACATCACCATCTTCCTCTTTCTGCCGCCTCTTTGTCTGTGTGGCAACATAACCTCAGACAACTGGGTTCAATCAGTTGTGAAAAGGGATATTTTATGACTTGGCAGGAAAAAACCTTCCCCAGAAGGTAACTCTCCAGCAGAAAAAGTCCATCTCATCCCTTAAGTAATTCAAGATCTGGTCCTACAGGGCCCAATAGAAAGGGTGCCCCAGGTCAGGAAGGTCAAGGCTTCTATTCCAGGCTCTTCCTAGTCTCGAAAGGATAGCCCATGGAGACCCATCCTGGACCTGTCTCTTCTAAACCCCTTTCTGCATGTATTCACTTTCAAGATGCTATCCCTTCAAACCCTTCTTCCACTCCTGACACCCAGTTCCTTCATGGCCACTTTAGACCTAAAGGAGGCATATTTTAACATCGCCATCCACCCAGACTTTCACAGATTCCTGCATTTTGCATTGCAGTCTTCACACTATTAGCTTACTGCCTTTCCCTTTGATTTGTCTACAGCACCAAGAGTTTACAACATGTCTAGCTCATAGTGGCCTTTTGCAGAACAAAAGGCGTTGAGATCTTCCCATAATTGGGATGACCTCCTCATCCAGGCAGGGGAACCAAGTACCTTCAAAGATGCCATTAGTTCACCATTTTCCTTCTCAAAAGCCTAGGCTTCACAGTCAACCTACTCAAGTCATCCCTAACTCCTTCCCAAGACCAGATTTTCTTGGGTTGCAGCATGAGTGGATTTGATGAAGGCTTTTCTCCCACCAGAAAAAGTCACTTAACTGACCAGCTTTCTTTCAAAACCTACTAGTCAACTGCATTTTAACCAGGGAATTTCTTCACCTCCTGGGTCTGATGGCAGCCGCTGTCCCCATGTTGCCTCTTGCCAGGCTACACATGAGGAAGTTTCAGTGGTATTTGAAGAATGTCTGGTCTTAGCACGCCCATCCACTAGAGTTTCAGGTGCCATTCCTTTCCTGTCTAAAGAAAGAAATCAGGTGGTGGATTCAGCAAATTCATCTGAGTCAAGGTCTGCCATTACAGCCTGCTGCAGTTCAAAAGATGTACTTTGATGCATTAGATCTCTGGTGGGAGGCCACTATGAATGGACTCAAGGTGCAGGGCCAGTGGGGACCCCCTACCTTCGGGAAAATGCATCAACATCAGGGAAATGACTGCCGTTTTCCTAGCCCTGAAGGCATTCCTTCCTCTCATAAATCCTTATCCCTCAAAATCTTATAGACAACACCACAGTCCTGTGGTACATCAGTAAGCAAGGGAGGACCAAGTCTTACTCTGTCAACTGGCCATCCAAGCATGGGAGTTGGCTACCCACTCCAGTTGACACTACAGGCAGTTTACATCCAATCACAAAACAATGATCAGGTGGATGCTTTCAGCAGATCTTAGTCTCAAAATCGCAAATTGGTGGTGCAGAGATGTTTTCCTGGACATTTCACCTGGGGTACACCAGATCTGTTTGCCTCCTCAGAACAGACAACTACAGCTATTCTGCTCAAGGTCCCCTCTCCATAAGACTGGAGAGTGGATGCCTCTCACAATTTCCTGGAAGATATTTCTGTATGCATTCCTCCCTTCCTTGTATCAAAAGTCCTGCTGAAGATTTAGCAGGGCCAAAATCTTACTGGTGACCCCTTTTGGCCAAGACAGCACTGGTTCCCCTTTGTCACTAGCCAAGGGCAGTCACCACAAGTTGCCTCACAAGGTGGACCTCTACACAACACAGAAGGGTTCTCTTTATCCACCCACACCTGCAAACTCTGACTTGCTCTGTGGGCAATAAACTTTGATCCCTTTTAGACACCTTTACTTAGAGGATATGCTATCTGTCCTGCAGGAGGTTCAACCCACTACATGGAGATTCTATTTATCCAAATGGAAAAGGTTCTCCACTTGGTATGTCCACAGACAGCTAGACCCCTTTCAGGCAGATATACCTGTAGTTTTATTTGTGTGAGCTCAAAATCTGAACTTTCATTTTTTCAGTGAAAGTCCATTTGTCTGCTATCTCAGCTTGCTTTCCTGTCAGTCCACCTTTATTATTCAGATTAGCAGTGAAGCACTTTCTCAAAGGGATCCTTCACATCAGATCACCAAGAAAATCCATCCCTCCTCCTTGAATTTGAATTTTTCTGGAGAAACTCACTACTGCTTCATTTGAACCCACAGCTTCAGCCACCTTAAAGTTGTGTATTTGGAAAACTGTATGCTTGTAGCCATAACTTTGGCCAGAAAGTCTGAGTTAAACACTCATGGCTATCCCACCTTACTTCATTTTTCATAGATGGGTCCCTTTGTACAAACTCCTCCTTGGGCTTGAAGTGCTTAACAAACTATCCCTTAACCAGTACATTTGTTTTACCCACTTTTCTTTCCTTCCCCACAGAATGACAGTGAAAGTGCTCCATTCCCTTGATGTTCACAGACAACTTGAATTCTATCTGGATAAGACTATGGACATCAGAAAGTCCAACCAGCGGTTTGTATCCTTTCACCCCAGGGCTATGGGGAAAGCTGTATCCAAACAAGCTATATCTTCATGGATTTCCAAAACTGTGTCTTTCTGCTACTCCTTCCATGGAAGCTATTTATACAGTGAGAGCCCACTCGACCAGAGCTGTGGCCTCTTCAGGGGCATTCTTCAAAGCACTAGATATAGCCACCATTTTGGAGCAGCCACATGGTCCTCAGTCCACACTTTTACTAAGCATTACTTTACATTTACTAAACATTATAAACTGGACTGCTTCTCTAGCTAGGGCAGGATTTGCTAAAGCCATCCTCCATGGATTCTTGGAGACTGCATTCTCTTCCTCCTCCCATAACACAGGTTGAGCTTTGGTACTCCCACATGTTCAATACTGCAACATGAGAATAGAAGGGCCTAGAATGTGTAAAATCGCACCAGAACTAGAGTGCCTCTTCCATGTTGCAGTATTCTATCCCTCCTCCTACTCCCTGTAGGACCTTTTCTGGATGGCATCCTTTCAGCTTACCTTAGACTATTGTCCAACTGGGGAATTCAATTCTGGGGTCTCTTGGGATCACATTTATGGCCAATGGCTTAAAGTCCCTGTGTGAGCCACACACTGCTACAGCAGATAGGCTAAGCTTTTGTATATGAGCTGGATGTTCTTGTCTCAGGCAGAGGATCTCACATGTTAGAATACCGCAGCATGGAAGAGAAGGACATTTATGGTTATGGTAAGATTTTACATAACTTTTTTCCTCATTCTTCCTCAGGCTTACATGGTTTCTTTGGACATCAAGGATGCTTGTCTTCACGTTTCCATTCATCCTCTTTACTGGAAATTTTTACATTTCTGTTGCTTTCTTGCACTTCAAGATGTTCTTCGTGTTTCACTGTTGCAGTCATAACTGTAGGGTGCTCCTGCCGGCAGGCAGCCCGAGGTTGGCCAGAATCCCAAAGTCTGGGTCCGGCGTCGGCTGTACAAGCTAGTACCCTGACGTCAGTACGCTCTGGTACATAGCCCTCAGCCGACGCCATCTTCTCCAGTCTTTCTTGCCGTGCGGTGGAAAGCAGCTCGCAAGTCGTTGGTTGGCGATTTTCGAACAGCGTATTTTGTTGTTGTTGGTCCGAAGTTCTTACTTCTCTTCTCAAAGCTAAGTACCCCGTTGGGGAATCTTTTTCTTGTTCCTCCGATGTCAGAAAAAGTTAATAATTGTATAACGTGTGGGAAACAAATACCTCATAAAGATTTCCACTCTTACTGTCTACCTTGCTTAGGCCCTGACCACAACGTTTCTTGTTGTCGGTTCTGTGCCAGGTTCAATTCTCGTACTATCAAGCGCAGGTACGACTGGGCTCTAAATTATTTTGGCAGACGCTTCAATTATAGAATGTCGTCTGACACTACCACTATTCAAAAGAAGCGCAAAGACAAAGACAGGCCTCCGAGGTCCAAACAGGACTCGTTGCAGCTGGAGCCAGCGTCAGGTTCGGCTGTAGTCAGTGAGGTGCTTTTGCAGCCCCTGTCATCTGCCACTTCTGAAACGATGGCCGATACGGACTCCCATGGGGAGCCATCAAGGCCTACTATTTTAACTGCTGCAGGACCTTCGGACGTCGCTCCCTCAGATGGGTCCGGAACCGCTGTGCAGGTACCGGCTTCTGAGGGGGTTTTCAGGCCTACTCACATCACTATTTCAAAGGCAAAGACAAAGACTCCTGTTAAGTCTAAAGTTCCTCCGCCAGCTTCTGAATCTACTCCCAGGACACAGAAGCAATTATTAAAGATGGCTGAAGATTTGCTTACAATGATTAGGGGTTCTCACCCCCCACCTGAGAAAAGGCCTCGACAGGATGTTCCTCTGGATTCCTCTGACCAGGCTTCTGTATCTTCTGTCTCTTCCTCTGATCAGGAATATTCTTTTCCTCCTTATGAGGATTCGGATGCTGAGGACTCCTTGCCCTCTGCCTCTCCGCCTGAAGATTTCTCTTTGGGGAAACCTTGCATGAGATGAGGGAACATTTTCATTGGGAAGGTCAGGAGTATTCTGCTTCCAAGAAGAGGCTTAGAGAATTTCTTCTTCTTCCTCAGCATAGGCCTTTAGCTATCCCTCCTGTTCTTGACATTGTGGATGATGCTTTTTCTGAGGCTAATTTGAATCCTGATTCCATGCCTCCTGCTCCTTCTAAGCCTGATAGATTTTATAGGGTTCCTGACTCTCATTTATTCTTATTTAAGAACCCTTCTACGGATCCTGAAACTATTTCTCAGGGCTCTAAGGCTGCTAAGGTTGCTACTTCTAAAAATCCTATTCCCTCTGAGAAGGATTCTCGTGCTTTAGACAGGTGGGGAAAAAAGGTATATACTTCTGCTACCCTGTCTGTAAGGGCTTTAAATTGCCAGTTTCATATGTTTAAGTATCAGCAATTTCTTTTGTCTGTTTTAAAGCAAAAGCTTGCTTCCCTTCCTGCATGTGCAGAGGATAAGGAACTTCAGGATGTATTGCATGCAACTGAACAAGTGAACAAACATAGTTTACATTGTGGTTTTGATGCTTTGGATGCTTCTTGCAGGGCTGCAGCCTCTGGTACTGTTATCAGGAGACATGCCTGGCTTCGTGAACAAAGTTTACCTGAACAGGTTAAGGCTAAGTTATTAGATGCCCCTGTTCAACATGATGTTCTTTTTGGATCTAAGGCTGAGGAGGTTATTAAAAAGATGGAAGAAAAGGCAAAATCTATGCAGACTGTAAAAGATTTCTTGCAAGTTCAGCCTCCTAGATTTTCCAGGAATTGGCCCTCCAAAAATTGGTCCTTTCCCACGTCTGACAGGCCTCAAAGGGGAAGATATAGACGCTCCAGAGGTCGTGGTCAAGCTCAGGCCTCTTACAGATCTAGACAATGGACTGCTTCTTCACCTAGAAGGGGAGAAGACAGATCCCAATCTCAAAGAAAGCAAACTCAATGACTCTCTCGGTTGGGCTACAGGACCCCTTCACCTGGATGCCCCTCTCGGAGGAAAACTGTCTCTTTTTTACAGAAATTGGACTCATATTACCCAGGACAGATGGGTATTGGACGTGATTTTAAAAGGCTACAAATTCCACTTTCATACACTTTGCCAAGGGCTCACGGTTGGCCAGATCTGCCAAAACATCAATGGTCAGAGGCCTTAAATCAAGTGGATGCTCTTCTGGCCATGAGAGCCATAGAGCCTGTTCCACTCTCAGAGATGGGAAAAGGTTTTTATTCAAGACTGTTTCTGGTTCCAAGAAAACAAAACTCATGGAGACCTATTCTGGACCTTTCTGTGTTAAACACCTTTTTGGAAATTCCAAAATTCAAGATGCTTACTCTGCAGCAACTAATTCCAATGCTCTCTCAGGACGCCTGGATGGTGACATTGGACTTAAAGGAAGCCTATTTACACATTCCCATCAGGCAGGAACGCAGGAAATTCCTCAGGTTCAAGGCAGGTTCGAGACACTTTCAATTCTCTGTACTGCCCTTTGGTTTATCTACTGCGCCCAGAGTCTTTACCAAGTGCCTGGCACCAGTAGTGGCTTATTGCAGACTTCAGGGGATTCAGATTTACCCCTATTTGGACGACTGCCTTATTCAGGCAGACAGCAAGGATCTTCTACTTCAACATCTGGAATTTGTTCAACGTCTTCTCCTCCTACTGGGATTCTCAGTGAACACAAAAAAGTCACATTTGATCCCTTCTCAACAAATGGTATTCTTGGGAGCCCTCTTAAATACAACCTTACAAAGGGCCTTCCTCACTCCAGAAAAACAAACACAGCTGGCTTCAATTTTCAACACCTTGGCAACTCTATCTCAGCTCACTGCAAGGAAATTCCTGCAGGCTCTGGGCTACATGGCTTCCTGCATTCTGTTGATTCCAAATGCAAGGCTTCATATGAGAAAGCTTCAATGGTATCTGAAAAGTGTATGGTCACAGCATTACCACTATCTATTCTGATTCCTCTGATCCCCTGCCTCCAGAAGGAGTTCCTCTGGTGGTCCAGGGTGTGTGCTTTAAACGAAGGAAAGCCTTTTCGCCTACCTCTCAACCTCTCAAATCATAACCACGGACGCCTCGGATTATGCTTGGGGAGCACACTTTCTAGACAATTGCCAGCAGGGAACCTGGACAAAGGACCATCTTCACTGGCACATCAATCTGAAGGAAATGTTGGCAGTTCAAAATGCTCTTCTAGCCTTCAAGAACCTTTTGCAACCAGGGCCTCTGCTAATTCGCACAGACAACACCACAGTCATGTGGTACATAAACAAGCAGGGGGGTTCTCATTCGTACCCCCTTTGCAGACTAGCTATGGCTTTATGGGACACAGCTCTAAATCTGAATCTACGCCCATTTCAAACCGAGCAGGAGTATTCTTAGGGAAAGGAGAGCAGAGCTGCCTGAAGTAGCCAGACCCCAATAGATCTGTACAATCCTTTCCTCAAGGACCTACTTGGGAGCAGTCATGACTCTTACATGGCACCCCCCCCTCCTTACTCTCCCCCAAGACTGGGGTTGAGTGGTGGGACTGTTCCTGTTGCACTTTTCCTAGTTCTCCGGTACCTGGAGGCTATTTCTAGACCTGTCAAAGCTCAACCAATCCTTAAAGGTCCCAAAATTCAAATACTCGCACAAAACAGCCATGGAGCTCTGGCGTGGCGTTTCTCCCAGACCTCTGCTGAAAACGGGTTCTGTGGAACATGGACTTTCCGGTCGGCAAATGTTAAAAAAAACAGTATTCCATGATTTCACAGTGCAGCTTCATGGTAACCTTTGAGGTTTATTTAAAAAAACAAAAAACAAAAAAAAATGCATACCTCCACCTCCACCTCCCAGTAGAGGAGTTGCACAGGAGGGTCTTCAGCTTCAAAGCAACTATGAGGCACTTTCAAACCTGTGCTGAACTTCTGGCTTTCCTACCACACCCTGAGTTTTCACAAAATGCCTAGTCCTAGTGATAGCCTTCTGCAAGACCAAGGGAATACAGATTTTACTCTTACTTAGATTGCCTCATTCAGGCAACAGATTTTACCCTTACTTAGATTGCCTCATTCAGGCAACAAGCCTAGAAAAACTCAAAACAGACCTGCTTTATACTCTAAACTTACTAACCTCAGTGGGATTCACAGTCAATCCCAAAAAATCTCAAACCTGACAAACAGGATTGTGTTAGTGGGAAGTTTACTGGACTCGGCTCTTCAGAAGGCTTTACTCCCTCCAGACAAGGTTACCTTCCTAACTCTGTACTCCAGAAAGTTCTTGGTCAGGAAATACCTCACAGCCAGAGAGTATGTAAGGACTCTGGGCTTCATGCCCCCCCCCCCCGACTACATATGAGAAGACTGCAGTCGTATTTCAGAGATTTGTGGTGCCAGCATTCCCAGCTTGTCATCTTCAGAATAAAACTGCTTCCTTGCCTCAAGAAACAGTTTGCCTTGGGGCCAAGCATGCTCCCTCAGTCTGGGCCTTCCCTTCAGTTTCATCCTTCAGGACCAAACTCTTGACAACGAATGCCTTGGAAATTCCCTGGTCAGCCACTAAAATTTCCAGACTCGAGACAGATTGGACTTGAAGTTCAAAAACAAGCACATCAACCTAAAAGGCTTGATTGCATTCAAAGAGAAACTGAAACCCGTAGTCTTTCTGGTGAAGGCAGACACTTAGTTATGTGGTACACAAACAAGCAGGGGGGACCCAGTCGTACTGGGATTGCTGCCTAGCCATAGACCTTTGGGAAATGGCAAACTCCCTAGGGCTGCACCTTGTGGCACAGTACCTACCAGGAGAAACCAATCAACTAGTGGGTTAACTCAGCAGGAGCCTGTCAAGCCCCCAAAAGTGCCAACTGTATTGGGAAGCATTTCTTAGCCTAGCTGAAAAATGGTATGTACCACAGATGGACTGTTTTGCTACCAAAGAAAATTCTGACAAGAAAAGGCCCGTTTCAGGAGCAAAATTCCGTCAGCCTCTAATACGGATGCTTTTTCTTTTCCTTGTACAGCCCCCCCATACCACTGCTACTCAAGGCCATTGCTGAAAGTAAGAGAAAAGGGTCCAAGGGTAATTCTGATAGCCCCAGATTGGCTGAGGCAGCACTGGTACCCTCTGTTGCACAGTCTAACCAACATGGAGCTGTGTAGGCTGCAACAGAGAGTGGACATGCTAACGCATAACAGGGACACTATAATGCACTTGAACCTGCGCACACTGAAATTGACCGCTTGGGTGATATCTTGATCTGATCTGATGGAAAAGGGGTTGATCCTCGACAAGCAGGTCATGGACTTTCAAAAAGAAGCCAGGAATGACAGCAGTCGGAAGTTTTATTGTGCCAAATGTAAAATATTCATTCTTTGTTATAGACAAAAGGAACAAAACCCTTGTCAAGCTCTGTTTCCTTTGATCCTGTCATACTTTTTTAGCCTTTTTGAAAAAGCTCTCCTACTCTAAAAATCCACTCTTTAGCTATTTCTGCCGGTCTGTTTTCTCAGTCTCTTCTCTTTTCACATCCCCTCATGAAACTATTCCTGAGAGGGATGTTCACATTTGGCCTCCCAGAAAATCTCCTGTTCTCCCCTGGGACCTCAGTTTCATTCTGGAGAAGCTCATCCTTCCATCCTTCAAGTAACTGCTTCCACCTGTATAAAATTCATTACCTGGAAGGTAGATGCTTTATTAGCTATTACCTTAACCAGAAGCGTGTCAGAGCTTCAGGTCTTAGTGTGTAGAACCTTTCATCATTTTCCAACCAGAGTATGTCGTATGGCTAACCATTCCTTTTATGCCCAAGGTGGTGACAGACTTTAAACCTGAACATACACTTACCTACATTCTTTTCTTTCCATTAAAACAAGAGAGAAAAGATGCTTTGTTTTTTTGATGTCCATAGGCAATGGCATTACTATTTGGACAGAACCAAGAATGTCTGGAAGTCGGACCAACTTTTGTAGGCTTTGCCAGTAGCTCTGAGGGGAGACCAGTTTCTAAAACTATTTCCAAATGGATTTCTAACTGCATCTCCTATTGCTATAGCCATCATGGTAAGAAGCCTCCTAATGCTGTGAGGACACATTCCATTAGGGCTACTGCTACCACTACTGCCTTTCTTAAAGGGTGACCACTAAGGACATTTTGGAAGCAGCTATTTGGTCCTCTGCACATCTTCATCAAACATGATCGTTGTGCTACCTTTTCCAAGTCCATAACATAGTTTGCCACTGCCATTTTACAGGGCATCCTTGCCTTTCCTTAATCCTTCTATCCACCCTCTTTTCAGCTTTTGGAATCATCCCATACATGAGGCCTGCAACAGGAATTGGATATCTGCTGAGCTACTGATGAATAGAGGAGACCATTGTGAGGCATCAGGATAGACCTGCTGAGCTTGTGTACTAGACAGCTGACTTTGACCAGATTGCATGTTGCAGTTAATGATAAAAGAGCAGATGGGAAGTGTTTGTTTTTGTGTGGACTATAGAACAAGGCTTACTCATTTTCAGTCTGTCCCAGAAGTTTGAGATTTTCTTTTAACTGTTATGAGGCAGTATCTAGTTACTATACCAACCGCTCCCTGGCTTCACCTGAACTCTCTACCACTTTTCTGAAAGGTACATTTCTTTTCCATCCACAAATGAAGCATCCTGCTCCCCATGGGACCTCAATTAGTCTGAACCCTCCTTTGAAAACAACTTCTTAATGCAGAATTGGTTTTCATCCTGGAAAACAGTATTTTTCTTCAGCTACATCAGTCAAGTGGATTTCGGAGCTACTTGCATTTTCATCTACTGCGCCATGTTTACTTTTTTGCAAGGGCAAGGTTACCCTAAGAACCAACCCTCTTTTTATTCCAAAAGTAATATTGGAATGCAACATAAATCAAACATAAACTAGGACACCCACCAGTATTTTCCCCTAACCACTCCAGCAAAGAGTACTTGTTTCATACCCTGGATGTTCATAAGCTGAGATTGAACCTCCACAGAACAAGACCATTCTAGAAAGATATTTTTGTTCATTTCCTTTGCCTCAGACATAATAGGCAAGAAAATATGTAAGAAAATATGATCTGGATGCATTTCTTTTCCATGCTGTTTGAGAAGTAAAACCATGTAATATGTCGAGCATATTCCATGATATGTTTGTCTTCATTTCCTTTTAAGAAGTTTCTCAGTGGATGAAATTTGTCAGTAGCATGTTCACTTTATGTTTTTGATGCAGAGGACTTTATTCCCTCAGTTTCCACCCAGAGGATTTCTCTTTTGTTGATATCTTGCATACTCTTAGGGAGCACTTCTGCTGGGAAAGCCAGGATTACTCTGATTCTAAAAAGAGGCTTGGGGATTTCTTACTCCTGCCCCATCACAGGCCTTTAGCTATCCCTCCTGTACTAGACATTGATTCCTTTTCGGAATCTAGCTTGGTCCCTGACTCTCTACCTCCTGCTCCCAGAAAACCTGATATCTATAACAGGGTTTCCGACTCTCACAAATTCTTGTTTAAACAACCTACTGCGGATCCTGAGACCATTTCACAGGGACCCAAGGGCATTAAGGCTACTACTGCCAAAAATCCTACCCCCTCTGATAGAGATTCCAGGGCACTAGATATATGGGGTAAGAAGGTATATACTTATGCAACCTTGGCCATTAGGGCCTTAAACTATCAGTTTCATATGTTGAAGTATCAGCAGCAAATTATTGGATTGCTTAAACAGAAAATGGTGATGACTCCTGACTCTGCCGAAAATAAGGATTTACAGGATTTAATGCATTCTGCTGAACAAGTTGGAAAACATACTTTGCAATGTCGTTTTGATTCACTAGTCATCTTGTATGGCTGCTGTCACTGGATCTGTACTTAGAAGGCATGTTTGGCTTAAGGAGCAATCCTTGCCAGATCATATTAAAGCTAAATTGCTGGATGCTCACTTAAATCAGGACTGCCTGTTTGGCAACAAAGCAGAAGTACTTAAAAAGATGGAGGAAAAAGCCAAATCTAATGCAAACTGTTAAAGATTTCATACAGGTACAGCCTTCAAGATTTAGTAGGCATTGGCCATCTAAGAATTGGTCCTTTCCTGCCTCTTCCAGGCCTTCTCCGTCCAAATCCAGAACCAGAACATCCAGGCTTCAGTCCCAGGGTATACACAGGACTAAGCAGTGGGGGGCTCCCACTTCCAAATCACGTAGTAGTAAGACTCCCCCCTATGGTAAGCTGCGTCAATGACTTGACTTTAAAACTTCCAAGCACTTCTCAACTGATTGCTGCTTTAGGGGGAAAGATTGCTCTTCAGGCAGAAAACAGGGAACTAATTACCCAGGACAAATGGGTTTTAAAGAGTTTCCCAAGGATACAGATTTCACTTCCCCACGCTACCAACCCCAAATGGTTGGCCAGATCTACCCCCAAATCAGTGGGCAGAGGCTCAAAAGCAAGTACTCTCTCATAAGGGCTATTCAAACTGTACCAGAAGAGGAAAAAGGACAAGGTATCTACTCAAGACTTTTCCTGGTACACAGAAAAGACAACTCATGGCATCCTATCCTGGACCTTTCTATCCTAAACACCTTTTTGGTGATACCAACATTCAAGATGCTAACTCTTCACCAGTTGCTTCCTATGCTAGGCAAGGATGCCTGGTTGGCAACAGTGGATTTAAACGAAGCCTACCTGCACATCCCAAACAGGGAATCTTGCAGAAGGTACCCAAGCTTCAAAGCAGGCTACATGCACTATCAGTTCTCTGCGCTGCCCTTTGGCTTATCTACTGAGGCAGGGTATCTACAAAGTGCCTAGCTCCAGTCATTGCATTTTGCAGGCAAAGAGATATTCAAATATAGCCATACCTGGACGATTGTCTAATTCAGCAGAAAGCCAGGACATAGTTTTGAATCATCTGGCATTTGTACAAAAGGTGCTAACTTGTCTGGGGTACACAATAAATGAAAATAAATCGCATCTTGTACCCTGTCAACAAATTATATTCCTGGCAGCAAGCTTGAACACAACTTCCCAGATGGCTTTCCTCACGTCAGAGAAA
>NC_056726.1:351863270-351938270 GCF_019279795.1 Protopterus annectens
CCATAACACAGGTTGAGCTTTGGTACTCTCCCACATGTTCGAATACTGCAACATGAGAATAGAAGGGCCTAGAATAATTGTGTAAAATCGTACCAGAACTATAGAGTCGTCCTCTTCCATGTTGCAGTATTCCTATCCCTCCCTCCTACTCCCTGTAGGACCTTTTCTGGATGGCATCCTTTCAGCTTACCTTAGACTATTGTCCAACTGGGGAATTCAATTCTGGGGTCTCTCTGCGGACGTCACATTTATGGCCAATGGCTTAAAGTCCCTGTGTGTGACGTCCCACACGCCATACAGCAGATAGGCTAAGCTTTTGTATATGAGCTGGATGTTCGGGTTGTCTCGGGCAGAGGATCTCACATGTTAGAATACCGCAGCATGGAAGAGAAGGACATTTATGGTTATGGTAAGATTTTACATAACTTTTTTCCTCATTCTTCCTCAGGCTTACATGGTTTCTTTGGACATCAAGGATGCTTGTCTTCATGTTTCCATTCATCCTCTTTACTGGAAATTTTTACATTTCTGTTGCTTTCTTGCACTTCAGGTTCTCCGCTTTGTCCTTTGGTCTTTCCACTGCCTCGGGGATGTTGACAAAATGCCTCACTTCTGTCACTGCTTACTGCAGACTTCAAGGCATTCAGGTTTACCCTTACCTGACAATCTTTTTCTAGCTCCTTGTCCAGAAACCCTGGAACAAAATCTACAGTTCTTTCTCTTCTGCAAATGGTGAGGTTCACAATAAATTTCAAGAAGTCTCTCTTCCCCCTCAGGACCCCATCTTCCTGGGGTGCAGGTTGCAGACAGATATCATGCTGACACCCCCCCCCCCCTCCATAAAGTCAGTCTCTCATTTCTTACTTCGAGTCTTCTGTCTTTTCCTTCTGTTACAGTTGAGTTTCTCAGGTTCCTGGGATTCATGGCATCCACCATTACCATGCTTCCTCTGGCCAAACTTCATATCAGGAAGTTTGTGGTACTTGAAATCAGTTTGGATGCAGCATGCACATCCACTGGAGTTTGTGGCTCCTCTTCTCCCTCGTCTCAAAAAGGAACTGCTTTTGTGGATTCAGCAGATTTCCCTGAACCCAGGCCTTTCTTTGCATCCTCCTTTTCCCACTCAAGAGTTGTTAACACACCTCCGACCTATGATGAGGAGCTACCTTTTGTTTCCATGAAGGTACAGGGACTTTCGTCTCCTCCTCAAAAGGAGGACCATGTCAACATCAAACAGATGAGAGGTCTCATTTTAGCTCTTCAAGCTTTCCATCCTCTTTTGTCCAGGACCTCTAAAACTGTTTACACACAACACCACAGTTTGGGGGGGGGGGGGGGGGCAGAGAGACATAGTCATCCTTCTTTGCAGGTTAGTTCTTGTGGCTTGGGAACGGACTCTTCAGGCAGTTTGTATCTCCTGCAGTCAGAATTCTTTGGCAGAAAATCTGTACTGGTCCATGACTCAGTCTCACAAATGGATGATTCACAGGGATGTTTGTTTTTTTTTTATATGGTCCACTGGTGAGGTCCTCCTCAAGTAGATCTATTTGCTTCCTCTATCTTGTACCAGAGTCCCAGGTCCCCTGGTTTGGAAGGTGGACGGCCTTTCAATTTCTTGGAGGGGGTGTTTCTTTATGCATTTCCTCCCTTTCCTGTCCTGGCTTTACAAATCGGTGACCTGCTCTTGGAGCACTGAATTACCACACACACTTCACCCATTTTCAGAGGGAGTTGATCAAGGAGATTTCCATGTCTCAGTCGGGTAACTTGCCTTCGGATTTCCAAAAAGCAGTGGACATCAAAATGTTCACACTGCAATCTACCTCTAATGTAGCCATGCACCTGCTTTCTAGTGCAGCAGTTGGCACAGGCATTACCATATGTCACCATACCTGGATGCAACTGAGTTCACTAAAGGCTTCAAGGCTTTCTTTATTAATGCCACTTCTGATGGTTCCACTCTTTTTGGTCTGAAAGAGATTTTAGAGTGAGCAAGATAACCCTGTCTGCCATAGAAGGAAGTTTCAACACCTGTCTGCTGCACAGGAAGTGCTTAACTTTACACCCACAAGCCCGACATATTTCAGTTTCTTGGATACTAAGGATAATCACCAGAGAATATACCATTCCCTTTTTGCATTTTTCAAATGAACAATTAGACTCCTGATACTCCTCCCAGTCGTTTGGAAGCTGTAACAAAAGAAGTTTCCTGGTTGCCAGAAAAGTCATCCGGCAGGTCCTTCAGACCAGTTAGAATCTAGAGTCTGTTCCAAGGACATCAGGCCAAGATGCAGTTCATCCTTCCACTGTTGAGGAAGGACAATTGGATGTGCTCCATAGATTCTCAGGATGCCTACTAACCTATAAAAATTCAAAGGCAGCTTGAATGGATATCTTGCAGCTGAGGTGGACAGCACAATCAGGACACTGCCATTTGATCTCACCACAGCCCCTTGGGTGTTCAAGTTAATGGCAATGGTAACAAAATTATCTACGACTGCAAGAGATCCAAGTTTGTTCCTTATGTAGGCTATTTGCTGTTAAGTGCTACTTCCATGGACCTACTGCTACAGCATCAGGCGTTTGCACTCCATCTTGCAGATTGTTGGGAATAACTCGTGGAAAGAGAAAGGTACCCCAGTCAGCATATAGAATTTATAGGATGTCAGATTAATACAGTTTGACAAATTGCTAAACTCTAAACAGCAGCAGTGCTGTCATTAAGACTGGCGGCTTCTTGTGTAATTTAGCATCCATATCCACAGCCAAGACTGATTTTACGTTTAGTAGGCCTGATGGCCTCTACCATCACTTTAATCCCACTGGCAAGATGCCACACAAGTGTTAGTAGACTCTTGGCCCATTGGTTAGTTTTCAACCCGTCTGTGCCGGAATCTGTCTCACTCTAGTATGCAGAAACTATATTATGTGGTGGGTCACCTCTCCATCAGTTTGAGGTGAATACCCTTCTATCCACCAGCACCCCAGGCCAAGTAATCATGGATGCTCCCTTCTAGGGTGGAGGGACATTTCAAGGGGAAGACTGTCTAAGGTACTTGTGTGACTTACGAAGGCCAAACTTTACATTTGTATTTTGGAGATGAAAGCAGTTCTAGTAGCATTGCAGGCTTTTCCAGGACCATCTACCCAAAACTGTCATATCCATCCAAACTGACAGTATCTTTGGTGTGGTACATCAACTAACAAGGTGGAGCAGGATTATATCCACTTTTCCGGCAGGCCATGTATGCCTGGCAGTGGGTGATGTCTTCAATCTCTTTCTGATAATGCACATTCCTGGGTATTGAATTAACTAGTGGACAAATTTAGCAGGTCTGTCTTACTACCTCACAAGTGGTGTCTCCGACTTTGGCAGTGGTGATTTTCAGCTCCTGGAGCCAACTTTGCTGCAACCTCTTCGCCTCTTACCTGAACTACAAATGCAGCAGTTAATTAGCTCTCATCTCCACAGGGGCAGTTACAGAGAGATGCTGTAGTCCACGCTTGGCCCCCTAAGTCTCATATATGCATTCCCACCTATATCTTTACTGATGAAATTCATGCAGAAAGCTTTGAATTGTAAGAGCAAGGTCATCCTTATTGCCTTTTTCTGGCCCCAGCAGGTCTGGATCCCCTTCCTTTGGCTTAATTTGCTACACCTGCCCTGGGTACTGGATCCCACTCCAGATCATCAGTTACCCATATGGGATTCCTATACCAGACCTACAAACTCTAAAGTTCGCAGTCTGATTTCTCCATTTTTATCAGTAGCTACAGTTGCCAAGCTGTCTTTTCCAGTAGTTCAAATAATTTCTTTTCAAAAGCAATCAACTAAAAAAGACTTTTATAAAAGTAACTGGCAAAGGTTTTCAATTTGGTCCTTATGGAAAGGACAAATACCCCTATTCTCACTCCCTTCCATTGATATTGGAGTTTCTTTCAAAACATTTTTTCCAAGTATCTAGTTTTTCTTTAAAGTTCAAATGGTTTCCATTTCAGATTTCCACATAGGCTATAGTGACACTTCCATTGCTTCTCTTAAGATATCTAAGGCTTTCCTCAAATGAGTTTTTTACGGATGCCTCCATTTCTGAATCCACTTCCTGTGTAGGATGTCACAGTTTTACTTTTCTCATTGACTGAGAAACCCTTTGAGCCAGCAACTTCAGCTGACCTTAATTACCTTTCTTGGAAAACTGTTTTTCTAATTGTTATTGCATCTGATAAACAAATTTCTGAACTACAAGCACTTTCACGCAAGCATCCCCTTCTCTTTTCACATAAAGATGAGGTATCCTTGAGAAAAAATCCTACCCATCATCCAAAGACATCATCCAAAGCAAATTTGAATCCATCCATTGATTTGCAAGTCTTTTCCCCCCAGTTTCTCCAGCAAAGTTTAACGTATGCTTTATACTTTTGATGTCCACAGACAGATCAGATACTGTTAACACCATACCAAGGGTATTAGAAAATCAGATCAACTGTTTTCTCAGCTTTGCTTTGGAAAAGGAAAGTCATGTGTTAAACGTTATTTCTAAACAGCTTTCAGACTGTTTCTTTTGTGTATAAAACTTAAGGGTTGTCCCTGCCCTCAAAACCAAAAGATCAGTCCACTAGAACTGCTCCCTCTATTGCCTTCATAAGAGTTCCCATTGACATTTGCACAGCAGTGTCTTGGTCCACGGTTCTGCATTTCTCATTTACAAATTGGATGTATAGTCTAGAGCTCACACATCTTTTGGCTCTACCATTCTCAGGAATATCCTTTCTTGAAACCATTAAGGTTCCTTTTAGGCAGTTTGGGAGAATGTCCCAAACATTTACTTGGACGATAGGAAGCATTGGACACAATTGTATACTTAACGTAATGATAGATCTGTGTTCTCATTTTCGTCTGGTTCAACATCCCTTCCAAATTGCCATCTACAAATTTCTGGTGTTAGGACAGGCCTTGACCAAAATCCTGTCTGAGATTATATTTTCCAGCTTGACATGCTGAATAAGCTGTTACTTGTCAAGTTTTTATTATTTCTATACTACTGTAATAATCAGCAAACTATATTTGAAGCAATTTTGGTAAAAGGAAAGGACTGTGTTTAGGGGAGTAGTCAGACCCTCTGATCCCAAGTCCTGGAAGAAGGTGCTGAGGTCTGATTCACCAACCCAAATTGTAAACTGGAGAAAAGTGAGACAACTTGGATTTGTCATTATGGTAAGCACATAATTTTAATTTCTTTGGTAGGATATGCTCCTATAGCTGTATGCTGATGCAACCATTATCTATTTTGCACGTCTGTTATGGTGATTTTACTAGTACAACTGTAATTTTCTAATAACTTTTTGGTTGCATATGCGGTTAATTAGTAATGGATTTGGCCTCATAGCTTCTATAATTAACCTAAAATGAATTTGCTTTGTATTCTGGATGTAGATGATGATAGTGAGCCCATTCTTGGTCAGTGGTTTGAAGAAACTATATCTCCAAGTAAAGAAAAAACTGCACCACCACCTCCCCCTCCGCCTCCACCTCTAGAAAGCTCCCCACGAACGAAGAGTCCCAGCAAGCAAAGTGCTACAGAGAATGGAAATATACTGGCTAGTCGCAAGGACCCTGAACTGGTAGGTACTGATATGAGAATTTAATGTAAGGTAGTACTTTAATTTGTCTAGGCTATGGAGTGACTGTGGCCAGTGGAAAGTAACCATTTGAGAATAACATTGTCTGCAGGGGTAATACGGGGCTACAGCATTGCATTTATACTTTATTAGTGAGGAGCTGTAGTTCTCTGTTCCCTTTGTGGTTTGTCAGAACAATTTTTGGCCAGCTTACTTGATATGAAGATAACAAAATTAGTTGATCTGATTGTCAGTTTTCATTCTTTCCACCACCATTGGGTTCAGATCCGAGCCTCTGATACAACTCTGCCATTACTATAGCTCGTGGCCACCTGAAACTGTCAATCTCCTCCCTATCCATAATGCACCCACCCCTGACATACCCCCATAGCCGGTTTTAGGCACCAGCGAACCCTGCGGTCACTGGGGGCCCCTTGGTCATGGGAGGCCCCCAACCACAGCAAGTTATCTTATCTTGATATTTTGTAAACATGTCTGTCAAACCAACAAAAGGTAGTACAGCAATCTTGTATACTTAATAAAGCAGGTAAGTAATAATAACTCATATTAAGCTCCTTCAAAATTCAAACATCTTATAGTAACAGTGTTTTGTCAAGTAACAAGCTTTACAATTTCATTAAATATTTTACCAATGACATAATGCCTCGGCCTAGGTTAAATCCTGATGGTGGACATCCTCTTCACTAAAATTAACAACATAGCCAGTTTTAGGTACCTGTAATAGATGTGGCTGGAGGGGGGCCCTTAATCATAAATGACTGTGTGGGGCCCACAAAAATTGCTGATGGTTGGGGAAAAATGAGGAGAAAAAATTTATTCAGTTTCAATTATACTCTTTAACCTGAACAGGACTGTGATATGACCCTGTTACGACAAAGCTGTAATGAACATAAGCAAAGTAAGCACTACAGAGATCAGGAGCCCAGGGTGACCAATCTCATTGCAAACTGTGGAGTTTAAGAAGAGCTGATGCTTCCAATCTTCAGCATTGGTTTCTCTTTCAAGGTTTTTATACATACTGGCAGAACAACTGATACTGTAACTCTCAACATCTTTGCTGAAGAATTCTGTTCAGTGATAAAAATAGCATAATAAAGTCTCAAAATGAGGAACACATTTTATATGTACTCTAATTCATTTAAAAAGTTACTATAATACATTTTGCATCAACATGCATTTTTTAGACTAAGTATAAAACTCTGATGACTGGATTTATTGTGACAGAGCAAAATTATGAAACAAAATCAGGAATATTTGTGAAATCAGGGATAGTGACTGGTATTTACTCCTCACTGAGGTAAATAAAAGTGACTTATCCCTGTTGCTGTTTGATGACTGCTAAACGCAGTCACTAATCTTGTGTAGTAGTACTAGTGTTGTACAATGTACTTGCTGAAATAAGTACAAAATTAGCATTGCTCTGTGTGTGTGTGTTTGTAAAAAAAATATCACAGATTTTTATCAATGCACTTATCCAGTAATGCCGGAACACACACATTATTCTTCAGGGTATCAATCAAAATGTAGCTAACAAGTGATTATATTTCAAAAGTAAGGCATAAAATATATCAGAGCATTCAGACACTTAGATCTTCTAGGAATCTGGTGGCCCCCACTCCCTAAACTGTATAAATGGATACAGGAGGCTCCCTTAATCATCCTTAACTGTGGGGACCCCAAAAAAGCTGTTTTTGGCTGAGGAAAAATGACGAGAAAAAAATGCTTTCATTTTCTGATTGCACTCTTTAGCCTGAATGGAATTATAATATGACCCTGTTAGGATAAAACTGATAATAGCCTTTGTCCTCAACCACAAACATTCTAAAACATCCCTGCTCAGATGCTTGTGTACAGAAATTTACCGTAGGTTATGAGGGTGCTGGGGATTGTGTAGTTATCATTTCCTTTACTTTTCTAACAGACCTCAGAGGTATACAAAGAAAGTTACTTTAGCTCTTGTAGGGGCAGTGTACTGCCTGGTAGCAGCAAAGTAGAATACATTATTGCAATCATTATTTATTTTCACTTTCCTCACAATCAAACATCAGGCACATATACAGCTGGTTGCCTTTGGGGTTAGGATTGAAGAGTAAGTAGGCATGCTATGTATATGTATTTCAAAAGTCACTTGAAAGATATGACTGTGGCCATTTGAATCTCTGCTTTCATCCCAGTCTAAAACCAGAGGGTTGCATAGGCAGTGACTGTCTCTTTGGGAGGATTAGGGAGGCAGGCAGTATTCCCGTACATTATCTGTGTATCCTCACAACAATTGACTTGTTAATTTATTTTGAGCTACTATTTTTGTCAGCTTTGAATTTTAAGCCTTGGATACAACTTGTCTTCATTGAAGGAAAAAAAAAAGACAAACTCTTTTTTCTTACTCACGATTTTTGTTGAGGCCACTTTTAGATTAAAAGGTTGGGAAATGCTCTAGCTTTTGGGGGCATCAGCTTAATTGAGTTATTTCCTAAATGGTTATTACTGTGCTGTCTTGGTCAAGAAAGTATATTGAAAAGACGGAAGGAAAACTAAAGCTGAACAGCAACATTGAATTTCTTTCCTTAATCATAATTTCTGTTCAAGCCATCATTGGGTAAAAAAAAAATAAGCTTAAAAAGCACTTTAGAGCATATATAAAGTTATGGCTTCTTGAAAAAGCTGAAGAAAAAAGGTATAATGTGAGAAATGGAAGAAAAAATGTATTGTGCATAAGTGGGAAGCGCAACATAAGGAGAAACCGAGGGGAAACTCTGGAGGGTGTGTTTTTTTTTTTTTTTTTGGCGGGACCTGAAACAGTAAGCAGTGCCCTAGAGTTCCATTGCACATTAGTTCTCCCCTGTATATAGAGTTGTTGTAATGTATCCTTGTTACACCTAAATGCCAGTAACTGTAAAATGTCCCTTTGTGAGATGGGCCAACACAGTGTGGTATGTATGCCTGTTGTAATAAGATCATTGTAGCTACAGGTCAGTCTGTGTACTACTCCTAAAAGCCTGCAGCTTGAACTAAAAAGATGGGTAGAAGTGGTGACAGTGACAGGGTGATACTTGAAAGTGCCCAGGGGGCCCCCAACTTGACATTTGCTGGGGCCCCCCAAAATGCTTACACCGGCCCTGCATACCCCATATCTCGATTTCCACTTTCTCAAATACACATGGTCAGCTTTGCTATCGATCGACTTTAAAAGGAAAGTTTTGTTTAAATAACTTTTTTTTTCTCTTTCTCCCTTTGTACACTTATTTTTACAGTATCATTGCTGGTAATTTTTCAGTTTAATTTCTCCATTGTTTAAAAATTAACACCTTTCTTGCTGTAACCTTTCCATATTACACCACTGGTATATTCTCAAGTACCGGTGTTGGTACTTTTTTCCCCCCTTTTTTTAAAAAAAAAATTAAAAAAAAAAAAAAAATACTCTGGAACAGACCACCTATCTATGTCAAACAGAGCCCCTTCATAGGTTCATAGGTAGATACTAGGCTATCTGCCCTAGGGCATTTATAAGCCTAGCCAGAGTGTATTTGGCTTCTGCCTCCCTATTAGATTAGCCTACTGTGCCTCTGTAAAGTAGGTCACAGAAGGTACCTTTTTAAGATTAGTTTACTGTGCCTCTGTCTAGCAAGGACACAGAAGAGATCCCAGGGGTGAATTTGCGATTTCCCATCCACGCGTCCAGATTTCGCTTGAAGAGGGTTAGCGAGGGGCTATGTCTAACATGAATTGGGATTCTGTTCCAGAGTGAAGGGAGCCTCTGGGAAATGAATCTGTCCTTCCAGCATGTCCTATTTATTTTTGTGCTGAGGTTTAGGTCCCTGGATTGTGTAGCTCTAAGGGACTTGGATTTTTTGAGGTGGAACATGTCCATTAATTCTGGGTTTGACATGGCTTTGTACGTCAGGCATAGATTGCCTCTGAGTAGGCAGTAAGCAACTCAGTAGAGCTGGAGTTTCATTAGTCGAGCTGCATAGGACATCTGTTTGTAGCCCATGATCCTCTTGGTGAGGTACTTTTGGGGTCTCTCCAGTTGCTGCAGGTGTCTGGTAAGGTACATCCCAAAAGGGGCATTGTATTCAATTATGGGCCTGATGAGTGACGAGTAGAGGGCACAATGACCTCTCTTGATCTAGATGCGAACCCTTTCGTGATAAGGTGGACTATATAGAAGGTCTTTCTAACCACTTTGGCAACGTGATTATCAAAGGAGAGATTACTATCTACGTTGGTCCCCAAATCTCTAATTACTACTTCCGTACTTAATGGATTACCACCTATGTGGTAATTTGTGGGCACCTTGTTTTTCCCAAAGGGGATGACTATGCACTTTTTAGCATTTAGCTTCAGGCCGTGGCTCTGGCACCAAGCATCCGTTTCTGTGAGACCCTTTTGGAGGATGCATGTGTCAGCTGGAGATTCGATTATGGCCCCCAGTTTGCAGTCATCTGCGAACTTTGTCAGCCATAATCCCCCTGTGTTAGCCTGAACCTCAGAGAAGTATATTTTGAACAAGAGGTCCCAGAACTGAGCCCTGTGGGACGCCACTTGTAACTTGGTTTGGATTCAGACATGGCACCTACGATTCTGACCATGTGGGTTCTATCTCCGAGCCAGTTTGCAACCCATCTTGTGATATAGGGGTTGATATTTAAGCTGGTAAGCTTATTTATGATGCCCGAGTGGGGTACTGTCGAAGGCTTTTGCGAGGTTCAGGTAGACTGTGTGGACTACCTTGCCCTCATCTATGGCTTTGGTAACTGTTTCAAAAGAAATCAACTAGGTTTAAGAGGCAAGATCTGCCCTTAACAATGCCGAATTGTGTAGGGTCCAGTGTCTGGAGGCTCCCAATGTCTTTGTTTGAGTTCCATGATAATACGCTCCATAGCTTTACAGACCAGACTAGTCAGGCTTATGGGGCGATAGTTTCCGGGATCCGTTGTGGCACCACCTTTGTGGAGTGGGACCACTGTAGCTGTACGCCATTCTTTTGGTACATATCCTGCAGTAAGGCTAAGTTTGAACAGTGACTTAATGTGAGGGTTCAGTTCTTCTTGGAGCTTGTGTAAGACCCAGCCTGGGACACTGTCCAGTCCCATAGATGCTGTGTTTTTTGCTTTGGAGAGGGCAGCTTTCACCTGTGCATCTGTGATGTCAGGGAGGTTACATTCAGTTGGGATAGGCATTTGTTCCTTTTGGGGGAAGGGGGGAGAAGTTTGCACTGAATCTGTCTGCCAGGATGTTGGCTATGTCTGTAGGTTTGGTATATTTTGTACCGTTATGCAACAATTCAGAGCATATCTGGGAGTTTCCGCCCATGTTCCTGACATAACTAAAGAAGGCCTTGTGATTATCTTTAGTGTCTAGGGCAATTTTTCTTTCGAAACTGGCCTTGGATGATTTTATGAGGGATCAAAGTTTCTTGCTAATACTGATCAGGGATGCCTTCCCTTTTTGGGATTTTGCTCTGTCATGTAGTAGCTTCCCCCTTCTGTTGTATAGCTTATTTATGGCCGAGGTCCACCACACTGGTCTCCTGTTTTTGGAGGAGTGAGTCTTGGTTTTATTTGGGATAGCACGATCCATGCATTCCTGCAGGTGCTCATAGAATGCATTTGTAAAGGATTCTGCGGATTGGGCTGTATTATCCTCTGGCCCAGGGGCTTTGAAGGATTCCACCTCAGTCTTGAGAAGTGCCAAGTTGGCTTTTGGGAAATTCTTTAGAGTGATTTCCTTGGCTGGGAGTGGGGATGGGATATGGATGTCCAGGGAAATTTGTTTATGGTCTGATCTTACCAATGAGGGGTTTACCTCTGGTGTGGAACATAGTCCCCATGTTGGTGATGACCAGATCCAATATGTTGTTCCCTCTTGTGGGAGTGGTGACCAGTTGTTCCGTTTAGTTAAAGTTTATAAATTCAAGGAACCGTTGGGCGAGGGTGTTTGGGCTTGAGTAGTTTTCCCAGTCAATGTTTGGGTAGTTGAAGTCATCCAATAACATAGTGTTTGGAGAGACCTTCATATTCTCCAGTGTTCTCAGGAATGCTAAGTGGGGTTTCTGTAATAGGGAGGGTGTTCTGTAGCAGGCTACAAACTGAAAGGCAGTTTTGCCCGCTGTTCGTTACACATGGATGGTTTCCGATGCTTCGTGCAGTGCCACCAATCTGGAGGTGTAGGTATCTTTGAATATAAATACTCCCCCTCCTTTTGTGCTTCGGTCCGAGTTTTGGGGCCGAAACGCATGGTATGAGTTGTAACCTGGTAGTGCTGGGGTGCTCTCAGGAGCCTTGAACCAGGTTTCTGTTACTGCACAGACATCGATTTTCTCCATACTGAGGAGAGCCTCGAGTGCGTGCATCTTGAGGTTTAGACTTCTGTCATTGAGTAGCATTACCTTTAGTTTTGTTTTATCCTTGGGTTGTCTATGGAGGTGGTTTGTCCTTAGAGCCTTGCCTAAAAAAGGCACTATGGGGTTGGCAAGAGCCTTGGCCAGTATACGAAAGCATAAGGGTAACAGCTGCAAGCCGTCCCTAGCGAAGCAACGTGGCTTGTCGAGCATGTCATCCCAGGCTGACAGATACTGGATCCCCTTTGAATGACACCAATACTTTAGCCAATTGTTGAAACTGATCATTTTGTCTTTATACTGTGGCATCATTCTTGGTGAGGGCAAGATGCTACTCAAGGCCAGGGTCATACCAGCCTGGGCTACATGGTCAGAGAGCTCCTCTGTCTCTTTTCATGTAGTCCAGGGAGGTATGTCTCGGGTCATTCACACCAGCATGGACAATGACGGAGTCATACTTGTATACTTGCTTTGGAGTGACCTGAGTGCTTGCGTTATGTGGCGGATCCTGGCACCCGACAGGCAGCTTACAGTGACCTTCTTGTTCAGTCTGGTGAGCAGAACGTCAGTGTGCCGAACAGTAGAGTCCCCTATAACAAGTGTATTTGGTGTGTTGTGTGGCCTAAAGGGCTGTGACTGTGAGGCACACTGATTTTGTGAGATATGTGATTCGTGGGTATTGTTGAGGGGTGGCTGTTGCTTGGATATCTGCTTAGGAGGTCTTTGCTGTTTAGGCAAATTTCTTTTGGGGGCACCTGACATCTGGGGCAATTAAAACTGAAGAAAATGGCGTCGGCTGCATCTTTTATACCCCTGGCCCACTGACTGCAAGGAAGAGGCGACAGCAACCAACACCGGATCTAGACTTCGGAATTCAGGCCGACTGGTAGCCTGCCAGCAGGATAACCCAATTGTAATGACTGCAACAGCGAATACACTCTAACATCTACACTTATGGTAAGTGTACACAACTGTACTTTACTTCATTTGTTTTGTGAATAAAGATTTTTTTCTTTTTCTTCATACTTATACTTCTGCTGTATGTCACCCTGTCCACCCTCAAGTGTTTTTGCTTTTTGTGAATTAGTTTTAGACCCCCCCCTTCTTATTATTTTCCTTTTCCTTCTGCGTGTTTCTGTTGGGTACTCCTTGTTCCTGGTAATGTTTTTCCCATTCCCTTTGACTACATTGCGGGTATTCTATCCTCTTACTTAAGACTAAACTCTTTTCTGACTTTTTTTTATTTTGTAACCCTTTCTAGCTAAGATGACTGAAAAGCCAGCAGGTCTCAAAGTGCACTTTCTGTGGATGTAAGATACCCAGCTGTGATGCCCACAGGGAGTATATCTCTTGTTTAGGAGCAGCCCATCTTGAAATCCCTTGTCAGATCTGTGCTGGTTTCAATTCTCTGGCCTTAAGTAATCAACGCAGTAAGTTAGTTCCGAAGGAATTGCTGCCTGGTTCTACCTCTTCAGCTTCTTTTCTAGGGTCTCAAACACCCACCAAGAAGTCTGTCAGTTATGGAGTCCAGGGAGCATAGAAAATGCTCTGATGTCTGGTCTCCAAAAGCTGCTCCTGCCTTGGAGCTGCCTTTCAAACAGTCTAAGCATTTGGATCTTGCAGTGCGTGTACGTCCAATGCTCCTTGACCTCAAAATCCCTGTTTCTGTACGGCGCCTGTTTCCCCTATGTTCCAGTCTCCATTCCTAAAGAAAAGCTCTCCAAAGATTGCAGTGTCCTCCCTCCACTTTATCATCTATCAAGTCCACCCAGAGTCTCTGAAGTAGATGTGGATATGATGAGAAAGTTCCTCCGAGCACATATCTATGAGGGTTTTACTGTCTCTATCTCTCATTGGATCAATGAGCCTTCAACTTGTATCCCATATTGTCTTCTCCGATCTGACCAGTGATTTCGGAGCCCTCTGATCAGTGTCCCAAGAGTCAGTATGTCCGATCCAAAGACTGTTACATCTTTGACATACAGTGACTGTGTCACTGACTCGTTTGTCGTTCATCCCCTAGACCAGGTTGAGTCTTGGAACTGATGCATTGCCGCTGCATCTGGGGAGATACCTTTGACTCCAAGGTTTGCAGAACTGTTGCTTCCCCTTGAAGCCTCAGCGTTGGATAGCTCAGGTCTGACTCTTCTCTTGCTATAGTAGCCTGGGCAGGGTTGAAGCTGGACAGTGCCTGGAGTTTTGGCTGCGGTGAGGTTGGCAGTGGCTTCTCCTGGTCCTTCTGCTTTCGAGGTGAGGAAGAGGGCTAGCTCTCTTTCTTTGAGTTCATTCTACTCTTGCATCTTCTGATCCTACCTGTATTCTTCCTTTGAATATGAGTTCTGAACCTAATCAGCCTCTCTCTCTTGGGGACAGCTCGCCCATATGACCTTCCAGGCAGTTCCCACATGGGAAATTCCCTTGTCTTCTGACACCTCTTAGGGTCATAGGATGATTCATAAGATACTAGGCTGTTGGCCCGGAGTTCCTTATAAGCCCAGCCAAGAATTTTGCCTATGTTCCTACAGTCAACACCCGTTTCCTCTGTCCAGCAGGGGTACAGGTGGGATCACAGGGGTCTAGTTTGTTTCCCCTTCCAGTTATCCAGGTTCATCTTAGAGGGTTAGACAGGTAATCCGCTTTATTTGGAGAGAGAGTGCATTCCACAGATGGGGCAGTCTTTTGGGCACAAATCTATCACACCAACAAGTTCTGTTAATGTCCCAGACCAGGTTTAGGCCTTGCATGTGGGTTGCACGAGTGGAGTTTGACTTACGGATATGTAGCAGCTCTGTCAAGCCTGGGTCTGAGATGTCCTTGTAGGCCAGACACAGGTTACCTCTGAGCAGTCTGTATGAGAATGAGTAGAGGGACATGGCTTTTAGTTTATCAGTAGAGGATAGGTGGTTGAGACCCTGGATTTTCCTCTTTAAGGAACCTCTGGTCTCAGCTGTTGTATGTGCATGGCAAGGTACATGCCGAAGGGGGCATTGTACTCTATAATGGGTCTGAAAAGGGAGGAATGCAAGAATGTTATGACCTCCTCCTTCCTGGATGAAATACCCTTATTTATGAGGTGGGCTATGTAGAAAGCCTTCTGTACAATGGAAGCAACGTGGTGGTCAAATGTCAGGTTGCCATCAACATGGGTGCCAAAGTCCCTCACGACTGATTATGTGCTTAGTATGTTGTTAATGTGATAATTGGCATGGATGCCATTTTCCCCGAAGGGGATAATGCAATTCTTGGCATTCAATTTGAGGCCATGCTTTTGGCACCAGTCATTTAGTTTGGGTGAGGCCCTCTCGGAGGATGTTCACATCACTAGGGGAATTTAAGACGGCACCCAGGCTGCAGTCATCTGCAGACTTGGTCAGCCACAGAACACTGGTTTTAGCTGCACCTCAAAGTATATCCTAAGCAGTAGAGGCCCCAAGACTGATCCTTTGGGTACACCGCTCATTAAAGGTCTACTACTAGATGTAGCTTCCCTTATTTTGACTGAGTGGGGTCCTTCAGTGAGCCATTTAGCTACCCATCTGGTAACACATGGGTTGATGCCTAGCCTGGAGAGTTTATTATGCTCGAGTGAGGAATAGTGTCAAAATATTTGGCTAGGTCAAGGTAGGCAGTGTGCACAGTCTTCCCCCTCATCTGTGGCTTTGACTGTTTCGAAGAAGTTGACAAAGTTTAACAGGCATTATCTCCCTTTGCAAAACAGAACTTTCAACTTCCAAATGCTTGACCCCACACACAATGTCCTTGTTTATAAGGTCCATGTTAATGCATTCCATGGCCTTGCATATCAGGCTAGTTAGGAGGCTGATGGGCCTGTAATTGCCTGGATCAGTGGATGATCCACCTTTGTGTAGATGGGTGACAGTGACTGTCCTCCATTCGGCTTTGAAGCTGGTTTTCAGGCTTTGGTTGAATAGGGTGCCTAATGGAGTTCAGAGCTCATGCCTGAGTTCATGTAGGATACAGCCAGGGATGTTTTCAGGTCCCATGGAAACTGTATTTTTTGCCTTTGAGAGGGCATTGAAGACCTACTCCTTGGTGATGTCCTGGTTTACTGATGTGGGGGACGGGGAGGTGGGGAGTTTTCACTAAACGTGTCTGCCAGCAGGTTGGCTATATCTACGGCATTTGTGTATGTGGTGTTAACCACCAGTTCAGAGCAGATTTGGTTGTTGATATTGTAGACGTATGTGAAGACCTTGTGATTGTCCTTAATGAATGTGGCCAATTTGGACTCTAAGTTAGCCTTGGAGGATTTCACCAGTGACCTTATTTGCTTGTTCAGACTAAAGAGATTGCTGCCAACTTCGCACCTGCTCCTTTGTCCTGGACAGCAATTATTTCCTTTTATTATACAGTTTGTTTATTGCTGCTGTGCAACAGACAGGTTTACTCTTCCTTGAAGAAGATGATTTGGTCCAGTCAGGTGCTGAGTCCATGCAACTATGTAGGTGCTCATATAGTTTAGTGTAGGCATGGACATTAGAGTTTCAACTGAAGGGACAGTGGCTATAAAGCTGCTTATATTTGCTCTGAGGAGACTGTAGTCAGCTTTGGAAAAGTTTTTTTGACCCTGCCGGGGGGGTGGGGGGTGACTTTACAAGTGATTGATTTATGGTCAGATTGTACCAAGGAGGATGACACTGTAGGGGTGCTACATTGGCCACTCATGCTGCTAGGACCAGGTCCAGGATAGTTTCACCTCTCGTAGGGATGCCGACCAGCTGATCCAATGCATTGGCATTGACTAAGTCAAGGGATCTCAGGGTGTTCATGTTTGGACTAGTATAGGTCTTGCACTTTATAGTTGGGTAGTTAGTCACCCAGGATCAGAGTAGATGTTTGAATCTTGATGGATTCAAGTAAGTCCAGATAGGTGGAGTGGGAGTCCTGAGTCATGGTTTGGGGGGTCTGTAGTCAGTTATGGTTTGAATAGGTGTTTTGTCAACAGTTAACTGCATTGAGTGTCTCGTGTGTGTCATACTGTTTGACCAGCCTGGAGGTGTATATGTCTTTGATAAATATTGAAATTCCACCTCCTTTCTTTGTAACTCTTCATTTGGGGTCTGAAAGTATTGTAGGATAAGTAACTTTGTAAGGCTGGGATGCTAGCCATCAGGAGACCTGTCTGGATGCATTTGTGTGACTTTGCTGAGCATTTTAAGTCTTCTTACATTAATGCTCCCTTTGATGGATCTTCCTTGTTTGGTCCTACAGTAAAAGAAAGTCTTTCGTAGTGAGCAAGATTGAAAGACCTTGACTGCTGTGGGAATCTGTTAATGTGAAGTTGTTTTATCTCGCTGTTCATTATTACAGATGGGTTTGGAGCCTATCCTTTACTCCGAGTCATCCTACTACAAAGCTTGAGGTCTTCAGATAGCTCAAGGCCAAGTCCCTGTCCCATGATGCACCTAGAGTTTATCTCAAATTTAGTTTGCTGCTGCAGTAGATCAGAGGTTCTCGCTAGCTCGGGCCAGTAAAAGCTTTCCTTATTACAAATATTTGATAATTTTATAGTTTTTCTTTATATATTAGATATTTAGACATTTAGATAAAGCTCTTATAGCTTTGTGTTCCTTTCCCTTGGTGCTCTTTATCTTGTATTCAGCTCTTTGGCCTCTTTTATTTAGGCTTTATTTAGTGTTTAAATTATTTGTGTGCTGTTGGCTTTAGATTAGTCTTTAGAGTTAAATAAGTGACCTTTCTGTCACAACTTTGAATTATTCTCTTGAAAACTTAGTATGTGCGTGCTTGCCATTTATATTTAGCCTGTATTTTTAGGAAGGATTGTTGTTTGTTAGGTGTCTATTTTTGTTTTACAGCACCCTAATAGCATTGTGCTTTTGAAATGGCTGATAAGGCCAAACACCCTAAGTCAGGGTTTAAAAAATGCCCAAAATATGGGCAGAAAATGTCTGTCATCGACAGTCATCTAAACTGCGTTTATTGTTTGGGAGCATTACATCTCCAAGAAATCTGCTCCATGTGTCATTCCTTCTTTTCTAGGGTTCTCCAGGAGAGCCGATCCTATATTTAGCCTGTATTTTTAGGAAGGATTGTTTGTTATGCGTGTCTATTTTTGTTTTACAGCACCCTAATAACATTGTGCTTTTGAAATGGCTGATGAGGACAAACACCCTAAGTCAGCGTTTAAAAAATGCCCAAAATATGGGCAGAAAATGTCCGTCAACGCCAGTCATGTAAACTGCGTTTATTGTTTGGGAGCATTACATCCCCAAGAAAGCTGCTCCATATGTCATTCCTTCTCTTCTAGGGTTCCCCAGGAGAGAAAGAGGAAACTGATTGACAGGGGTTTACTGAAATCTCCTTTCCAAGAGGCTTTGAGCGACTAGGATGGATCCAGTAAGTCCTCCATCTTCCATGACTTCTACATCTGAATCAAAAAAAACGAAAAAGTCTTGGACATCAGCTCCACAGACCTCAGAGCTGACTGTTGTATCCTTTCGGAACCAGTCCCTGGTTTTGGAACTGGTATCTGAAATACCAAAATCTCCACTTTTTACAGTTGGTACCACCTTCGATCCATTCCTTTTGGTCTTCGATTAGCCTTTCCGATTTGGATGTGGATCGTGTGGTGCAGAAGCTTTTACAGGCAAAGGCCTTTGCTAAATTCTTATCGACTCCGACACAAGCGGCTTCAGAGCTGAAGACCCTTTTACCAGTTACTACTGTTCATCCACCGAGCCATACCGGTCCTTTGGAGCCAGAGGAGTCGGACTTGTTGATCATGGAGCCTTCAGAGCAGACGCCTGCTCCAGTGTTTTCGGCTCCATTTACTCTGACGTCCTCAGCGCCGATCATAGAATCTAGGAGCAGACGCTCTCTGGTCCAGGTAGGTTAGTCGGACCAACTTGTCTGTTCCGACTGCCTCTCGGGGCTTCGGCTCAGATGAGCTTGACTCCTAGCTCTGGCTCGGAACCCACTGTTCCAGTGCCGGGGGTATCGACTGTTTCCTCTGATCAGTCTGTCCCTTCACATTGGAGCAGAGGTACCTTCGAAGCCATGAGGAGAGTTCATAGGTTCATACTAGGCTATCTGCCCTGGGGCAATTATAAGCCTAGCCCGATTCCTTATGGCTTATGCCACCCCTTGATTTGAGTATACTGTGCCCTTTTTAAGGTTTAGTTTACTGTGCTTCTAATAGTGACACGGGAGTAATCCCTGGGACAAACCTACGATCCCTCATCCACTTATCGAGATTCTTCTTGAAGAGATTCAGTGAGGTGCTCTGCCTCACATGAACTGGAATTCTATTCCAGAGCGAAGGGAGCCTCTGCGTTATGAACCTGTCCCTCCAGCAAGTTCTGTTTATTTCTGTGCTGAGGTTCAAGTCCCTCGAGCGTGTGGCTCTAAGGGATTTAGATTTACTGAGGTGGAGCATGTCCATTAATTCTGGATTTGACATAGCTTTGTATGTCAGGCATAGATCGCCTCGAAGTAGGCGGTATGCAACTGAGTAGAGGTGGAGTTTTTTTAACCGAGCAGCATGTGGCATCTGTTTGAGACCCTTGATCCTCTTGGTGAGATACTTTTGGGGGTCTTTTTAATTGCTGTAGGTGTCGGGTAAGGTACATCCCAAAAGGGGCATTGTATTCTATGATGGGCCTGATGAGGGATGAATAAAGGGGCACGGTTACCTCTCTTGATCTAGATGTGAAACCCTTCGTGATGAGGTGGGCTATGTAGAAGGTCTTTCTAACCACTTTGGCAATGTGGTTTTCAAAGGAGAGATTGCTATCAACTTGGGTCCCCAGGTCCCTAATAACTTTCTCTGTACTTAATGGGTTTCCACCTATGTGGTAATTTGTGGGCACATTGTTTTTGCCAAAGGGTATGACTATACATTTTTTGGCATTTAGCTTTAAACCATGGTGCTGGCACCAGTTATCTGTCTCTGTGAGACCTTTATGAAGGATGTTTGTGTCAGCTGGAGAGTTGATTATGGCGCCCAGTTTGCAGTCATCTGCGAACTTGGTGAGCCATAGTCCTCCCACGTTTGCCTGTACCTCGGAAAAGTATATACCGAACAAGAGTGGTCCCAGGACAGAACCCTGTGGGACGCCACTTGTGACCGGTTTAGAGTCTGACATGGCTCCAGCAACTCTCACTCTGTGGGTTCTGTCTTTGAGCCAGTTTGCTACCCATCTTGTGACATAGGGGTTTATATTTAAGCTGGATAGCTTATCTATGATGCCCGAGTGGGGTATTGTGTCAAATGCCTTTGCAAGGTCCAGATAGGCTGTGTGGACTACCTTCCCTTCATCTATGGCTTTGGTGACTGTTTCAAAGAAGTCAACCAGGTTCAAAAGGCAGGATCTGCCGTTGACAAAGCCGAACTGGGTAGGATCTAGTGTCTGTAGGTCCCCAATGTCTTTGTTTGTGAGCTCCATGATGATCCTCTCCATAGCCTTGCAGACTAAGCTAGTCAGGCTTATGGGGCGATAGTTTCCAGGGTCCGTAGAGGCTCCACCTTTGTGGAGTGGGACCACTGTTGCTGTACGCCATTCTCTGGGCACATATCCTGTAGTGAGGCTGAGATTGTATAGCTGTTTTATTTGAGGGATTAGTTCCTCTTGTAGTTCATGTAGGACACAACCTGGGACGCCATCTGGTCCCATAGAAGCAGTGTTTTTTGCTTTGGAGAGGGCAGCCTTCACCTGAGCATCTGAGATGTTTGGGAGGCAGCCCTCAGCAGAGATAGATACTTGCTCTTTTGGGGAGAGGGGGTGGAGAAGTTTGCACTGAACCTGTCTGCCAGGATATTGGCGATGTCTGTGGGTTCAGTGTATTTTTTGTCATTTAGAATCAACTCAGAACAAGTCTGGGAGTTGCATCCCAGGTTTCTAACATAACTGAAAAAAGCCTTATGATTGTCTTTGGTGTCCTGTGCAATTTTTCTCTCGAAGCTGGCCTTGGAGGATTTTGAGGATCGTAATATTTTGCTAGTACTGATCAGAGATGCCTTCCCTATTAGGGATTTTGCTCTATCATGTAGTAGCTTCCTCCTTCTGTTGTACAGTTTATTTATGGCAGGGGTCCACCAGACTGGACGCCTGCCTTTGGATGATTGGGTCTTGGTTTTGTTTGGGATAGCATGATCCATGCATTCCTGGAGATGTCCGTAGAATGCATTTATATAGGATTCTGCAGTTTGGGCTGTAGTTTCCACTGGCCCTGGGGCCTTGAAGGATTCCACTTCGGTTTTGAGAAGTGAGAAGTTCGCTTTTGAGAAGTTTTTCACTGTGGTTTTCTGGGCTGGGGGTGGGGTCGGGATGTGGACACCCAGTGAAATTAATTTATGGTCTGATCTTACCAATGAGGGATACACTTCTGGTGTGGAGCATAGAGTCCCCATGTTGGTAATGATCAAGTCTAGTATGTTGTCCCCTCTTGTGGGAGTGGTGACTAGTTGTTCCATAGCATTTGAGTTTATAATTTCCAGGAATCTTTGGGCTAAGGTGCTGGGGCTTGAGTAGTGCTTCCAGTCAATGTTTGGGTAGTTGAAGGGGCCCAATATATTGGTGTTCGGAGAGATCGTAATGTTCTCCAATGTTTTCAGGAAAGCCGAATGGGATTCCTGACTTTGAGAGGGTGGTCTGTAGGATGCTATAAACTGAAAAGCAGTCTTGCCCACTGTTAGTTGCACATGGATGGTCTCCGATCTTCGTGCAATGCCACTAACCTGGAGGTGTGGATATCCTTGATAAATATGGAAACTCCCCCTCCTTTTGTGGTTCGGTCCGGGTTTTGGGGCCAAAAAGCATGATATGAGGTATAGCCTGGTAGTGCTGGGGTGCTCTCTGGAGTCTTGAACCAGGTTTCTGTCACTGCTCAGATATCTATGTTCTCCATACTGAGGAGAGCTTCGAATGCGTGCATTTTGAGGTTAAGACTTCTGGCGTTTAGCAGCATTACCCTTAGTTTCTTGTTCCTTGTGCTGTCTATGGGGGTTGGTTTGACTTTTGAGCCTTGCCTAAAAAAGGCACTATGGGGGTGGCAAGAGCCTTTGCCGATATCCGAAAGCCCAGTGGTGACAGGTGCAAGCCGTCCCTAGCGAAGCAACGTGGCTTGTCGAGCATGTCATCCCAGGCTGACAGACACTGGATCCCCTAAGTTAAGATCCCCTTAAGCTAAGACATCTTCGACCTCAGGTCCAGCTTCTTTCTCCCGTAAAGCGCCTGTGTCTGCTTCTGCTTCACAGATCCTTGCCAAGCATAGAGACCCAGAGCCTCAAGAAGCCACATTGGGTGGCCCATGCTCTTCCGAGACCTCACCAGAAGCTCCCACTGATGAGGTTCCCAGGAAGAGAGTCTGTAAGAGGAAGCATCTAGACTCCCCACAGGAGTCCCTCACATCTGATACTGACTTGGATGAATCAGAAGCATCACTACGGTCCCCCTCTGAGGATATTTCATTTGCTGAGATACTAGAAATCTGTAGGCAGAGGGGTGAGTGGCAGTCCACTAACCCTACTGAAGACGAGTCTGATGTTCATCGTGTTATACTGCTGCAGTCATAACACTTGGGTTATCCTGCCGTCAGGCGGTCGCGCAGTCGGTCGAATCCCAAAGTCTTGGTCCGGCGTCGGTTGTCATCGCTTCTTCCCTGACGTCAGTGCGACGGGGATAAGAGGCAGCCGACGCCATTTTCTTCAGTCTGTCTTGCTGCGCAGTGCCCGAAGCAGAAGCAGTTCGCAAGTGCTGATCGGCTAACTCCTGAGATTTTTAATCGAATTTCAGCCCAAAGTCTTCTCTAAAGCTAAGTACCCTGTTGGGGAAACTTTTCTTGCCTCAGACCGATGTTGGACAAAGTTAATAATTGCATTTCTTGTGGGAAGCAAATACTGTCATAAGGATTTTCATTCTTATTGTATTCCTTGCCTAGGCCCAGACCACGACGTCTCTGGTTGTCGGTTTTGTGCTAGGTTCAACAAACGTACAATCAAGCGTTGTGCAGATTTCGCCCGACATTATTTTAGCAGAAAATTTAACTATGGCATGTCGTCGGATCAACCAGCATCAGCATTGATTAAAAAACGCAAGGAAAAGGACAGGCAACCAAGGCCAAGATCAGATACCGAGGCCTCAGCAAAGCCTGCCGCCGGTTCTCCGGTTTTCAGCGAGGCGCCTGTGCAGCCCCTGACTACCGCTGATTTAGAAATTCTGACTGCCTCCCAGACCGAATCAGCTGGGCCTCAAGAGCCGGTTCCCTCTCACCCCTCGTACACCAACCCAGACGGTGATCTGGAGATTTTGGACAGGCCTTCGGTTTCTGAAAGTGTCTTCAAACTGACAACCATCTCTATTAAGTCTTATGCTAAACTTAAAGCCCCCTTAAAAGTTAGGAAACCGGGGCCACATACCCCCCCCCCCCACACACACACACACACACAGGCCCCTATGCCTAAAAAACAGATGCTTAAGATGGCTGAGGATTTAATTACCCTCATCAGGGGTTCCCAACCCCTTCCTGACAAAAGGCCTAGACTAGAGTTAGATTATCCTTCCTCTGACCAAGCATCCATTTCCTCAGCTAACTCTGAGGACCAGGATTATTCCTTCCCTCCTTATGAAGACTCAGATGCTGAAGAGTCCATTCCCTCTGTCTCCCCCCCTGAAGACTACTCTTTTGGGGAAACCCTACACACCATGAGGGAACACTTCCACTGGGAAGGCCAAGATTACTCTGACTCTAAGAAAAGACTCCGTGAGTTTCTTCTTCTTCCACAGCATAGACCCCTTGCAATTCCTCCAGTTTTAGACATTTTGGATGATGTTTACACCGAATCTAGTCTAAACCCAGATTCCTTACCTCCTTCACCAGCTAAACCAGACAGATACTACCAAGTTCCTGATTCTCATAAGTTTCTCTATAAAAGCCCTGTTGCAGACCCCGAAACCATTTCCCAGGGTCCCAAAGGGGTTAAGGCCTCTACTGCTAAGAATCCACTACCTTCTGAAAGAGATTCCAGAGCATTAGAAAGATGGGGGAAGAAAGTGTATACGTCTGCCACTTTGGCCATGAGGGCCTTAAACTGCCAATTCCACATGCTAAAATACAAGTAGTTCTTGATTACACAGTTAAAGCAGAAAATGATCCCACAGACAGATCAACCTGATTTCAAAGAGATGCAGGGTTTGCTGCATGCAGCAGAACAGGTGGGAAAGCATACCTTACAAGTGTGGTTTTGATTCATTGGAAGCCTCATGTAGAGCAGCTGTCACAGGATCTGTAATACGTAGACATGCTTGGCTAAAAGAGCAAGCCTTACCAGAACATGTCAAAGCAAAGTTTTTGGATGCTCCATTGCAGAAAGATGTGTTATTTAGTGTCAAAGCAGAGGAAGTTTTAAAGAAAATGGAAGAAAAGGCAAAATCTATGCAGACAGTTAAAGATTTTTTTACAGGTACAACCTCGTTTCAGCAGAAACTGGCCATCAAAAAACTGGTTCTTTCCTGCATCAGACAGACCACAAAGGGGTTGGTACCGACACCCAAGGGGCAGAGGCCAGCCACAAGGTTCTTTCAGGCCTAGACAATGTCATACAACAACTCAAAGGGGTGGAGACGAAAGATCTCAACCCTTCAGGAAACAAACACAATGACTTCCCTCTTCGCCTGCCAAGCAAAATTGCCCTGGCAGCACCTTTGGGAGGAAAACTGGCTCTTTTTCCACAAAATTGGCACATCATAACAAAGGACAAATGGGTTCTGGATATCATTACCCGAGGATACAGATTTCATTTTCACACTTTACCACGGATGAGAGGCATGCCAAATCTGCCTCCAAACCAATGGGCAGAGGCAAAAGCGCAAATTTCAGCTCTCATGGATATGAAAGCAATTCAAAAGGTACCTACAAAGGAGCAAGGGCAAGGTTTTTACTCAAGACTATTCCTAGTACCAAGAAAGGGCAAAGCCTGGAGACCCATTTTAGACCTCTCAATTCTAAACACATGCCTGGAGGTACCCAAATTCAAAAAGCTCACACTACAGCAGCTTCTTCCCCATGCTGGCCAAGGAGTCTTGGCTGGTAACGTTGGACCTCAGAGGCATACCTGCATGTCCCTATCAGACAAGATTGCAGAAGATGCCTCAGATTTTTGGTAGGTACAGCGCATTATCAATTCTCTGCATTGCCCTTTGGCTTATCTACTGCGCCCAGAGTATTTACGAAATGCCTGGCATCAGTAATTCCATACTGCAGACGAGGAGTACAAATTTATCCATATCTGGATGACTGACTGATCCAAGCGGAGAGCAAGGCCATTCTATTACAGCATCTGGCATTTGTAACAGCTGCTAAGTTGCCTAGGGTACACAGTAAACAAAAAGATGTCAAAGCTAATACCCTCAAAAGACATAATATTCCTGGGTGCCAGCTTAAATACAACGGCCCAGATGGCTTATCTCATGCCAGACAAAAACAACTGACTCAATACTTCAAAAAGATGGCAACTTTTACCCAGCTCACTGCAAGGAAAATCCTGCAGGCATTGGGGTTCATGGCATCCTGCATTCAACTAATTCCACATGCAAAGCTGCATATGAGGAAATTACAATGGTACCTGAAAAGTGTATGGACTCAACACAGGCACAACCTCGAAACAAGTATACCTCTCATTCCCTGCCTTCAAAAAGAGTTCCTATGGTGGGCTCAAGCATGTCAAATAAACAAGGGTCTTCCTTTTGTCTTACCTCCAGCAAACCAAACTATGACAACAGATTCTTCAGACTACGCCTGGGGAGCACACATGGCAGGACAGTGCATACAGGGCAAATGGTCTGCAAAACAAATGCATCTCCACATCAACCAAAAGGAGATGCTAGCTGTGCAAAATGCACTGACAGCCTTCAAGGACCTCTTGCATCCAGGACGACTACTAAGGACAGACAACACCACAGTTACGTGGTACATAAATAAACATGGGGGAACACACTCCTACTCTTTATGCAGACAGGCAGTGACCTTGTAACACAGCATTGACTTACCAAGTACAACTGCAAGCACAATTCCTGCCAGGAAAGGAAAACATATTGGCAGACGAATTAAGCAGAAATTTCGCAGATCCTCACGAGTGGAGACTACACCCACAAGTATTTTCAATGATGACTCAAAGGTGGGGACGCCCAGACATAGATCTATTTGCCTCCCCCAACAATTGCCAACTACAGAAATTTTGCACAAGGACTTATCATTCCCTAGCCTGGAAAGTGGACGCCCTATCATTCAGTTGGACAGCATTGACAGTCTATGCCTTCCTACCACTACCTCTCTTGACCAAGGTATTACTGAAAGTCGGACCAGAGAGACCACAAATGATCCTCATTGCTCTGGACTGGCCACCTCAGCACTGGTACCTATTACTAAGGACCTTGACTCTCAGCCCTCCATGGATCTTACCTCAATTCCCACTTCTGTTGACTCAGCAAAACTCTCAGATCCTTCACAGTCAGCTCAGGACTTGAAATTTAGCTGCATGGAGAATACCTTGAACCATCAATCAACACTTCTCTCAAAGGACATCCTGAATGTCCTTTTGGAGGCCAGGAGGCCCAGCACCAGAAAAACTTACTCAAATGGAAAAGATTTTGTGCATGGAACCAGGCTAAAGGCCAAAATCCTTGGATACCAAACCTTCCTCAAATACTGCAATACTTAACTGAGATGCTACACTAAGGCCTTTCTTTCTCATCCATTAAGATCCATGCTTCAGCTATTTCAGCTCAATGTAATATGGATCCTCCCATATTCTCTCACCCTTTACTAAGGCAGTTTCTTAGAGGGGCTAAGAATATAAGACCCCCCAGAACACCCCCAATGCCAGCTTGGGACCTCAACTTCATTTTAGAAAAAATAACACTGCCTCCTTTCGAACCAGCCTTCTCAGCAGAACTACAATACTTGTCCTGGAAAACGGCTCTGTTGCTGGCTATCACCTCAGCACACAGGGTCTCAGAACTACAGGCACTTATGGCAGTGGAACCTTTCATCATTTTCCATCAGGACAGAGTCTATTTTTGAACTAACCCTACCTTTATGCCAAAGGTAGTATCCAGTGTGGCTTTGAATCAGACCATTCATTTACCCACCTTTTATCCAAGCCCCCAGAGTAAAGGAGAAAGACTCCTTCACTCTTTGGACATTCACAGACAGCTACGTTACTATTTGGATAAGACAAAGACCTTCAGAAAAACTGACTAACTCTGTGTCCTATGCTGCATGTTCACAAGGAAAGGCTATTTCAAAACAGACCATCTCCAAATGGATAGCACATTGTATCCGCTTTTGCTACTCACACCATGGGAAAGCAGTGTCTGTTAATATTAGGTCCCATTCTACCAGGACTACAGCAACCCCAGCAGCCTTTCTCAGGGGGGTTCCAACCAAGGACGTTATGGAGGCAGCTACTTGGAGTTCCGTGCACACCTTTACCAAGCACTACCACCTTCCATTATACTCTAAAACCAGAGCTGGTTTTGCCACTGCAGTTCTGCAGGTCATCCTAGCTTCACCTAACCCAATTTAGTACCAGCCACCCATCCATAGCTTTGGGATTCAACCCAAGTGTGATGACTGCAGCAGTATAACACGATGAACATAGTACAGTTTTGTACCTACCATAAATGTAGATGTTCGAGTGTATATACTGCTGCAGTCCAGGTTACCCTCCCACCATCTCCTCTACATACCAGGGTGTTATAACTCCATGTACATCAGTCTATTGGTTGCATGTCTATATGGTGTATTTGCTTACAGCTAGTACTATTATTCATCTACTGAGGTATTTTTGTATAGTTATTTGTATTGCCTTCGTAGTTGGGGGCACCTGACATCTGGGGCAAGAAAAACTGAAGAAAATGGCGTCTGCTGCCTTTTATCCCCCTGTCGCACTGACGTCAGGGAAGAAGCGACGACAACCGACGCCGGACCAAGACTTTGGGATGCGGCTGACTGCGGGACCGCCTGATGGCAGGATAAACCAAGTGTGATGACTGCAGCAGTATATACACTCGAACATCTACATTTTTGGTAGGTACAAAACTGTATTTTCTCCTAAAGTGAAGGCTTTCGGGTCTCAGCTCTCCTGAAGGCTTTTGGGTCTCAGCCCTCCACCTCTTGGGTGTCTCCGCCCTTAAATGAGCTTATGCAGGTGGTCTCCCAAAGGGTGTGGAACTCTCCGGACACCATGGAGCCTTTTCCTAGGACGTCTAATAAAGTTATCTCTGCTCCCAAAGACAAATCTTTTCTGACCAAGGTTGTGCCAGTTGATGCCATGGTGGTGGCGGCAGCCGTCACCAAAAAGGAAATTTCAGAAACAACTTCTGTACATCCTCCTAACAGAGATTATAGGTTCATGAATAGATATGGGAAGCACATTTACAGTTCAGCGACTTTTATATTGTGTTCGCTCAACTATCTAACCCATTTTACGAGACCACAAAGCGATCTTCTTAAAGAGCTGGGAGATGCTCTTCAGGGTACAGTAGCTGTAGGAGGTTCAGATAAAATCGCCTCCCAGCTTACTACCCTCAACTCCTTAGTTAACTCGTCCATATGCCTTATTTCGTATGCAACTGATGGAATGAGCAGGACAGCGGGTCTTGGACACTCCTGGATGCGCTTGTGTTCCTTTGCGGAGCCCTTCAGGTCATTCTTTGTGAATACCCGTTTTGATGGCTTGTCCCTTTTCGGGCCCAAAATTTAGGAAACTTTGACCAGGTGTGAGCAGGAAGGAAAGACTCTGCTGTCAGAGTCTGTTTTTTCACCCCTACCAGACCCTGCCACAAGGGTCAAATGGGAGGAAAGATGTGGTTTTGAAAAGCCCAAGGAGCCTTTCAGGACATGTGGTGAACCCCCCCCCCCCTCCAGGGGCAGAGGAGGGGGCAATAATGGAAGATGCTGCCCCTGTGGCAGAGGGGGGTTTGCAAAACCAGGGCGACAGAGATCACTTAGTTGGGAAGCCCTACCAGCGCTCCTGAAAAGAGGCCTGACTGTCCTACTCTGGAGGCAGTTGGGGGTCGCTTTTCTTTGTATCCAGACACCTGGCTCAAAATAACAAATGACAGCTGGGTACAAAGTATCATTTCCAGAGGATATTTCATGCCTTTTGCCACACCCCTTCAACTGACGAGAAAAATCCCAGACATTCCACCCAGTTACAGGGAACAGGCAAGAGTAGAGGTCCGATTGTTGCCAACAAAGAGTCATTCAGCCAGTCCCAGCAGACCAGACAGGATCTGGAACTTACTCGAGATTTTTTTTTAGTTCCAAAAAAGACAGGGGACTGGAGACCTATATTGGACCTCTGCAGGCTAAACAAATCTGTCAAGAAAGAGAAGTTTCGGATGGTCACGCTTTAGTCGATACTTGCCTTTTTTGGGAAAGACAATTGGATGTGCTCTATAGATCTCCAGGATGCATAGTACCACATAAAAATGGCCATACCATCCAGAGATCATCTGCACTTTTGGCTGGGAGCCAATCATTACCAATTTCGAGCCCTGCCCTTTGGTCTCACTACAGCCTTCAGAGTGTTCACCAAATGTATGGCAGTGGTCACGGCTCACCTGAGATGTTTAGGATTCCAGGTATTTCCGTACCTAGATAATTGGCTCCTCACCGCCACCACCAGGCATCAACTCGTTCAAGCCAGGGACATCACTCTTTCACTCTGCAGTCAGCTGGGCATTACAGTAAACTCCTAAAAATCTGCCTTGTCGCCATTGCAGCATACCGTTTTTATCAGAGCAGAATTGGTCACTACCACGCTGCGACTTCCAGTAGAAAGAGTCTTACTACTCCATCAGCACGGTCGCAATCTGATATCCAAAAACAAGGCTCCAGCATCAGAAGTACTAAAATTAAGCATGATAGCAGCTGCAATTTTGGTCATACTGCTGAGTCACATGCACATGCGGATTCTGCAATGACTGCTGTTTACTCAATGGTCTTACTAAGAGCTCCCCATGTCTCACCTTATCTCGAATTCTTGCAAAAAGGATAGTCATTGGTGGTTGACCTCTTCATGTCACTAAGTTGTCCCTTTGTTCTACCCCCACCAGTGGCCACAGTGACCACAGACACTTCTCTGATAGGGTTGGGGGGCACTTTCACGGAAGAGCAGCCCAAGGCACATGGACCGATCAAGAGACACCTGCATATTAATGTAGTAGAGATAAGAGCAGTACTTTTAGTGTTACAGTACTTCCAGGACTCTTCCTCTCGGTACAATTGGGATTCAGACAGACATGTCATTGGTCTAGTACTTGAACAAACAAGGAGGAACCAGGTCTTATCCCCTTTGTCGCGAAGCCCTAAAAGTATGACAATGGGCTATATCCACCCAGTGCTTTCTTTTAGCAACGCACATTCCGGGGAAATCCAGCATTATAGCAGACAAGCTGAGCAGAGCAATTTTGTTGCCCCACGAGTGGTCCCTTAAATAGTGGACAGGGTATTCCGCAGGTGGGGCCAGCCTTTCTGCGACCTTTTTGCCAGTCACATGAACACAAAATGCAGAAGCTACTTTGCCCTGATTCCCCCTCCGGGAGAAGCCCCAAGGGACACACTCGTTCACGATTGTCCTCTGGGTTTCCTCTATGCATTCCCACCAATCCTGTTGACAACCCAAGGTACTACACAAAGCAAAAGCCCTGGAAAGGACCATCATTCTAATAGCCCCTCATTGGCCTAGTCAGATTTGGTTCCCCTTCCTTCGACTTCATCTTTTGGAAGACCCTTGGATTCTGGACCCAGTTCCGGACCTTCTGACACACCCGTCGGGAAAACTTCATCCCTCTGTGTTCAGTCCCTGAAGCTGACAGCTCGGCTGCTCCAATTCCCATCATAGCCAGGTTCCATAACCTTTCTAATTAGACAAAGTAAATTCTCTTATTCTCTCATAAATCCTCTGAGGAAGCTATACCTTAGCAAACGGAAACAATTTTCTATATGGGCCTCTCAAAACAACATTGATCCGGATCAAGCACCTGTGGCCTCCATTTTAGAGTTCTTGGTTATGATTTTTAACAAAGGAGCTGCAGCAGCAACAGTTCGTGTTCAACTTGCTGCCATTTCTAATTTTCACCTTGGATTTGAAGGGTTGAACATTGTCGCACAAACTATTCAAAGCCTTTCTTAAAGGGACCTTTCATCTCAAACCCACCTGTAAAATCTCTCTATACCCCATGGAATCTAAATTTTATGCTTTCTTGCATTATTCCTCCATTCAAACCAGCCTCCTCATGTGACCTCAAATTTTTGTCATGGAAGACTATCTTTTTAGTAGCTATCACTTCTGCCTGCAGAGTGTCAGAGCTTCAAGCCTTGTCCATTAAGCCTCCTTGTTTGATTTTCCATGCTGACAGTTTCACTTCGAACTAACTCCTCTCTTTTGCCTACATTTTGCACTGAAACTTAATCAAATTATTGATTTGCCAGTTTTTTCCCCCAATCACTCCAACAATTTAGAATATATGTTGCACAAACTTTATGTTCACAGACACCTCAGATTTTACTTGGATAGAACAAAAGATTTTAGGAAATCTGAAAAGCTTTTCGTCTCCTTTTCAGACTCCAGGAAAGGCATGCCAGTTGCCAAAACAACTCTGTCCAAGTGGTTATCTGATTGTATCACATTTGCTTTTTCAGCTGCTAATATGCCCTTACAACATAAAATTAAGGCTCACTCCACCAGAGCAAGTGTCTACATCCTTTGCTTTTTCTGCCAGACTTCCTATTGATAACATTTGTGTAGCAGCCACTTGGTCAAGACCTCATACCTTTATCACTCATTACAATGTTGACAGGGCCTCCTTTGGGTCCACTGTCCTAAAAAACATACTCCTGTGAGCCACCCGAGAGGTGGTGCTTGGGATGCTACCCATCTGTAAGAATGAACAGCGAGATCGACCTTCACATAAAGAAGTTATGTACGTGCCATAACGTTCCATGTGAGTTGTTCATCTCTCCTTCATTCTTACTTCCCACCCTCCTACCCCCTCCTGGGCTTTTTGAAGACCGAGATGCTGGATTCTTCCTGGTTGCTCAACCCTTCTATAGCTTTCTCTTATGGAGTGATAGAATAACGTATGGTATTATATGCAGCAAACAAGATCTGAGGTAACTAAGTGCATCATGGGACAGGGACTTGGCCTCGAGCTGTCTGAAGACCTCGAGCTTTGTAGTAGGCCGACTCAGAGCAGAGGATCGGCTCCGAACCCATCTGTAAGAATGAAGGCGAGATGAACAACTCACATGAAATGTTATGTTAAGTACATAACTTTTTTCTACTCCCACAGAGATCCTTCTCCAGGAATCAAGTGGGGAGGAAATAAGGTGTGGATCTGAAAGTCGCAAGTCCCTTTTCAGGGCGTGCAAGGAGAAGCTTTGGACAGAGGTGGGGGAGTTTCAGTTTAAGATGCTACCCTTGCGGTAGAAGTGGTCTGCAAAACCAAGGATTTTGAGATTCCTTTTTTCATTCTGCACTCTTAAGAGTTGCCTGACTGCTTTTCTCTGGAGGCAATCTGGGATGCTTGTCTCTGCACCCAGAAGCCTGGGCATCTATAACAAAAGACAATTGGGTGCCAAAAGTTATATCCAGAAAATGTCTCCTTCCCTTTTTTGCAAATCCCACCATCCAAGTGGAAAAATCTCCTGTTATATCCACTCAGCGGGAGTTAGTAGCCCTAGAAGTTCAAAAGCTGCTAGACACAAGTCATCCAAGAGGTCTCAGCAGAACAGAGAGGATTTGGACTTATTCAGGGTTCTTTTTAGTGCCAGAGAATCAGAGAAGACAGGGGACCTGAAGCCCATCCTAGACCTCGGTGGTCTAAAATCAGTTTGTAAGGGACTCCAAGTTCCTAATGGTCATGGTCCAGTTTGTTGTATCTCTTCTACAGAAGCATAACTGGATGTACTTATTTTTTTCCCAATAAACATCTTTATTAAATTATCATGTATACTGCGGTGTTGGTGCTGCGGTAGCGTTGTCGCCTCACAGCAAGACGTTGTGCCGTTCGATTCTCAGCTAGAGCGTCTTCTGTGTGGAGACATGCGTGAATGGGCATACCTTTGTTGAAGGTTGTGCGTCAGGGCTGGCACTCGGCACGTAAAAAGTCTACTGCCAGTTATTAGCGGACCGGAATTCCGCTCTGGCGACCCCTAACCGGGAAAAGCCGAAAGACACAAACAATTAAATTATCATGTTTGACAAGGCAATCTTACTTTTATATAAATGCAGAACAAGCAACATTGACAGCACTTAATTGCACAAAACAGACACCATTGAAACAACTGTAGTTGCAAACATTATACATAATTTAAAATCTATCCAGTCCTTGTCAGTTAAGCATCATATGGCTTATTCATATCCTGCCTGTTAAACCTCATTCCTTCTCTGCATATATTGTTCCACAATTCCCATTTTTCTTTGTAGGCTGCTCCTTCCCTTTTCTAAAGATCCCAATTCCATTTTTATTTCGGTTAATAGTATTCACTACTACTATTAAAGTTGATCTAGACTTTGCTTTCCATTTTCTAGTAATTGCTTTTTTGGCAGGCACCGTAATTACACCTAGCAAGGCTTTACTATGTCTAGGCAATTCTGATTCTGTATCATAGCTCAAAAAAAAAATCTTCCCAGTCATTTCAATCCATTTATCCAGCATCTCTGACAGAGCTGTCCTCTTAGAATCCCTAAATTCTGCCAACTCCCTACAGTCCTAAAAAATATGTTCCTAGCCACCTCTTTCCTGCCCATCACACCTCTAACATTTTGATCTGAAGTAGTTAACTTAATTTTATCTGCAACCTGTGGGTATTCGGATCCATATCGGATCTGAGCTGACAACTTTTCAAGCATCTGCTCCAAGCTCCTCCCCTTAACCATAACCCATCACCTTCTCCTACCTTTACTCAGATCTCGTTTACTGCTAAGTGCATCAGCATCATGGTCTCCGTAGCTCTGAGCATTAGGGTTGTAGTAAGTGCTTTTTGGAAAAATTTTTTCTTGTGTGTGAGAGTTTCTTGGTTAGTTCCTTTTTCCTCCCCCAAATGCTTTTTTATCGGAAAAAGTAGTTTAGTCTACTAGTTTTAGTTGGTGAAGTAGTTCAGTGTAGGCCTACCCTTCCCATAAGTGTGTGTAGTTTTTGTGTGTTGGAGTTTAGTAGGTGTGGCTGTGTGTATGCAGAATGGCTGATCAGCCTAAACCTACATTTAAGAAAGGCACAGTGTGTGGCCATAAGCTTTCACCGGCGGATGGTCACACTGTGTGTTGTTTGCCTAGGCGTTCCACATTTGTCTACTCAGTGCAGTGTGTGTGCCGGTTTTAATCCTAGGGCCCTAAAGGAGAGGAAGGCCAAACTGGTGGCTAAAGGCCTTCTCCCTGCTTCCATGCTGGACTCGTCTTCCTCTGCCTCTGCTTTCACCGCTGCCGCCCAAACCCCCCTCAGGCAGGGACTCATCCTACCACTAGACCTGTTGAAGGGGTGCAAAAGGAAGAAAAAGGAAAAAGGACAGAGATAGAGAGAAGGGGGCTAGGCCTCGTAAACTGTTTCCAGATCGGGAGTCCTTCCCTAGCTCACCTTCCAAGGTGTCGAGACCTCTCTCTCCTAGGCTCCACTTCCCTAGATTCTCCCCGGAGCTGACTGAGCCTTCAGAGCTGAGGCCTTTATCCAGATCTTCGCAGTGGCCAGCTAGGTCCGAGTCTATCGCTTCCTCCCGCTCAACTCTGAGTCTCTCTGAAATGGATATGGACAGGATGATGAGATTTATTCGGACCCAAATCCAGATGGAAGTCTTGCAAGGCCCCTCTCTCTCTCTGGAGGGGGGACCTCCCATGCCCTTCTTTCATCTATTTCTCCTTCCCCGATCCGGCCTGTGGTTTTGGGGTTTATGGATCAGAGGATGTTTGGAGCTGGGGATTTGGCGCCGATGGTTCTTTCAACCTAGACTCCGGCGATTACCTTGAGCTCCTCTGATCTGACCACTTTGGATCCGAGTGGCTCTCTAGGCCGAGGATGGGGAGTCTGACCAGAAGGGATGGAGGTGTCTTCGGCTCCGACTTTGTCATATCCGAGCTGTTCCTTAGGAGCTCCGGCTACCCTAGCCTCTGCCCTGATCCTCACAGCGGCTCCGACTTTGTCAAATCCGAGCTGTTCCTTAGGAGCTCCGGCTACCCTAGCCTCTGCCGTGATCCTCACAGCGGACCCAGGAAGAGCTTCCTCCTTGTTGGGTGCTAAGGAGGTGCGCTGTCCATCAGCGTTCGACATGGTGGAGAGGGTTCTCTCCCAAGGATCGAGACCCTAGCATATTTAGGAACAACCAGAAACCAATGAACCAAAAGAACATAGCATATTTCCTTGAATTCCACCCAGGCTCCCTCTGATTCGGTTACAACTCCCTTCAGCTTGTCCCAGGGACAGCCTGTGCTAGAGGACCCCCAAGCAGTTCCTCTGGAGGAACCCCCCGCGGCTCATGAGCCCTCTTCAGAGTCCCATCAAAGAGGGTCCTCATAAGCACATGTGTAAAAGGGGGCACCTGGACTCCCCAGAGTCCTTGACAGAAGGCACTGATTTAGATGGAGAAGGTTCCCCCAGGTCACCTCCCGAGGATGTCTCCTTTGAAGACATCATGGAGATCCTCCGTCAGAGGGGAAGTTGGTTAGCCCCAAAACCTTTGGACGAGTCCATGTTCCTGGAGGCTTTTAGCATGGGCCCATCTACGTCCTGCTTGTCCCCGCCAGCAGATCTCATCACCACATGGGCTTGGAAGGAGTCTGACAGAGCCAGTACCCAAACTTCTGGACAAGATCCTCTCCACCCTCAGAGAGGCCTGGTATAAAGGAACCCCTGTGGATGCTGTGGTGGTTTCAGCAGCCACCAAGAGGGAACTGGCTCAGGAAAGTTCCTCTGTCCACTCTCCAGACAAGGAGTTTAGGACGGTAGATCGATTTGGGAAGTGAGTGTATTCTTCAGCTACTATTTCCGTCAGAGCGCTGAACTATTTGCCACACGTTGTACAACTGCAGCGAGACCTAGTCACGGAGTTAACAGTCGCCCCCCAGAGTCTTTGTCGCAGGAGGACAAGCGTCTTTTCTCTGTGAAAATGTATTCTTTGTAGTGAGTATCAAATACGTCTATGCACCTCCTTTCTTATGCTACGGAAGGAGCAGCTAGGGCGGCTGGTACCAGTGTGGCTATGAGGCGACACGCTTGGCTCGGTCTGTCAATTTGCAGACCCCTTCAAGGCGTCTTTCACGAATGCTCCCTTTGATGGTGGTTCTCTCTTGGGAAGACTGTACGTGACACCCTTGTCCAGAGTGAAAAAGACTGGAAGTCTTTGTCTGCCATTGGTATCCGCTTCTCTATTCCTCAAAGGTCCTTTTCTAGGAATCTGAGAGGGCAAAAGAAGATGTGGTTCTGAAAAGCAGTTTTCTCTGGACTCTCAGGACGGTTCGTCCCCTAGAGGCAGAGGGGGACATGACAGACACTGTCCCAGAGGCAGAGTGGGTCCGAGGAACTTTCGGTCTAGGGAGTCCTTGGACAGGCCCACGCAGTAGTCCTGAGGGGTTGCGCAACTGTCCTACTCTGGAGGCAGTCGGGGGAAGATTATCTTTGCACCCAGCGGCTTGAAAGTCTATAACAGCAGATTGTTGGGTGCTTCAAATAATATCCAGAGGCTACACCATCCTGTTTGTTGCCCTTCCAGTCCAACCAAAGCGCCTCCCAGATGTCCCACCTGCTCAAAGGGAGACTGCAGCGCTAGAGATTTCCAAGCTGCTTCTCCAACGAGCCATCGAACCCCCCCACCCCCGTTCAGTACAGATCAGGCGTTTACTCCAGGTTCTTTAGTGCCAAAAAAAACGGGGGACCTTAGGCCCAGTTTGGATCTGTCAACCTTAAACCTGGCTGTCGCCAAACAGAAATTCCGGATGGTCACCCTGCAGTCCATTCTACCTTATCTTCAAGAATGCGACTGGATGTGCTCGATAGACCTCAAGGACGCTTACTACAATATCAAGATTCGCAGAAGCTCCAGGAGATTTCTTCGCTTCCGGCTAGGAGCCAGTCATTTCCTGTTAAGAGCCTACCCTTGTAGGTTCATAGGTAGGTACTAGGCTATTGGCCCTAGGGCCTATATAAGCCTAGCCAAAAAATGTACCCTGGCTTTCGCCACACAAGAAAATTACTTTCCTGTGCCCCTGTAGAGCAGAGCCACAGAAGTGATCCCTGGGGTGAATTTCCTATTTCCCATCCAATCATCAAGATTTTTCTTGAGTGCTAATGAGGAGCTCTGTTTGACATATGTAGTCTGTTCCAGAGTATGGGAAGTCTCTGGGACAGGAATCTATCCCTCCAGCATGTTCTGTTTATTGTGGTGACAAGGTTTAGGTCCCTAGAGCGTGTAGCTCTGAGGGATTGGGATTTCTTTAAGTGGAGCATGTCCAACAGCTCTGGGTTTGACATAGCTTTGTATGTTAGGCAGAGATTGCCCCTGAGTAGGCGATATGCGATGGAGTAAAGCTGTAGTTTTTTGAGACTGTCTGCATAGGGCATCTGTTTGAGGCCAGTAATGCTCTTTGTGAGGTATTTCTGTGGTCTTTCCAGTTGTAGATGTCTTGTGAGGTACATAGCAAAAGGGGTGTTGTACTCTATAATGGGTCTAATGAGTGATGAGTAGAGGGGAACAATGACCTCTTTTTTTCTGGATGAGAATCCTTTTGTGATTAGATGAGCCACGTAGAAGGATTTCCTGACCACTGTGGCGATGTGATTATCAAAGGAGAGACTACTGTCCACCTGTGTCCCAAGGTCTCATCACATTTTCGGCATTAAGTAGACTACCAGCTGTGTGGTAGTTCATGGGTACAGTTTTTACCAAAGGGGATGACAATACACTTTTTGGCATTGAGCTTCAGGCCATGGCTTTGACACCAGGTATCTGTCTCAGTGAGGCCCTTTTGTAGTTTGTCCACATCGTTAGGAGTTTCGATTATGGCTCCTAGTTTGCAGTCATCTGCAAACTTTGTTAGCCAAAGACCTCCTGTGTTAACCTGCACTTCAGAGAAGTAGATACCAAACAGGAGAAGACCCAGGACTGAACCCTGAGGTAATCCACTTGTCACTGGTCTGAAGTCGGATTTGGAATCCGCTACTTTCATAGTGTGGGTTCTGTCCGTGAGCCAGTTGTCAACGCATCTTTTAACATAGGGGATTTATACCTAGTTTAGTGAGCTTATAGGTTCATAGGTTGGTACTGGGCTATCTGCCCGAAGGCATATATTAGCCCAGCCAAGTTGTGCGGTATTCACCGCCCCTTTAGTAATTCCCTAGACCCTTGTACTAGCAGCTAGTACCCTTGGCCCCTATCTAGTAGTGCTGTTGGTGTGATCCCCGGTGTGAACTTTGTTACCCATCCACTCATCAAGGTTCCTCTTGAAGAGTGATAGTGAGGGGTTCTGTCTTGTGTAGATCGGGACCCTGTTCCATAGTAAGGGAAGTCTCTGCGAAGGTAATCTATCCCTCCAGCATGTTCTGTTCATTGTTGTGTTGAGGTTTATATCCCTAGAGCGTGTAGCTAGAGTAGATTTGGTTTTGCTAAGATGGAGCATGTCTAACAATTCTGGGTTGGACATGGCTCTGTACCTTAGACAGAGATCGCCTCTGAGAAAGCGGTATGCAACAGAGAACAGTCTTAGCTTTTTCAATCGTGCTGCATAGGGCAACTTTTTGAGGCCAGTAATCCTCTTGGTTAGATACCTCTGTGGTCTCGTCAGCTGCTGGAGATGTCTAGCCAGGTACATTCCAATTGGTGCATTGTACTCAATATTGGGTCTGATGAGGGAAGAGTAGAAGGGGCACCATTACATCCTTAGATCTTGATGTGAACCGTTTCGTGATCAGATGGGTCACATAGAATGATTTTCTAACCACTTTGGCAACATGGTTATCAAAGGAAAGCTGACTATCTACTTGGGTCCCTAGATCCCTTATTTCTTCAGATGTCAGGGGATTACCTCCTATGTTGTAGTTTGCGGGTACTCTGTTTTTTCCAAAGTGGATTACTACGCATTATTTTGCATTTAGCTTGAGACCATGGCTTTGACACCATGCATCAGTCTCATTTAGGCCCTTCTGGAGGGTCTCCATGTCGGCCGGAGACTCTATTATAGCACCCAGTTTGCAGTCGTCCGCAAACTTAGTCAGCCACAGCCCTTCCGTGCTTGCCTGTACTTCTAAGAAGTGTATGCCAAACAGGATGGGCCCCAGGACAGAGCCCTGAGGCACACCACTCGTTACTGGTCTGGATTCGGACATAGATCCCGCTACTCTTACTTTATGGGATCTGTCTGAGAGCCAGTTTGTGATCCATCTTGTGATGTAAGGGCTTATGCCCAGGCTGGTGAGCTTATCAATAATACCTGAATGGGGAATGGTGTCAAATGCTTTAGCAAGGTCAAGGTAAGCTGTGAGTACCTCCTTTTCCTTATGTATAGCCTGAGTAACGGTCTCAAAGAAATCCACCAGGTTCAGGAGGCATGATCTGCCCTTGATGAAGCCGAACTGTGTGAGGTCCAGCGACTGGAGGTTCCCAATCTCTCAGTTTGAGTTCCATAATGATTCGCTCCATAGCCTAACGGATCAGACTGGTCAGGCTTATTGGTCGGTAGTTCCTAGCGTCAGTTGTGGCCCCACCCTTGTGTAGCGGGACCACCGTTGCCTTGCGCCATTCTATGGGCACATATCCTGTGGAGAGGCTGAGACTGAACAGGGTATTAAGATGCGGGGTTAATTCCTTTTGGAGCTCGCGTATGACACAGCCTGGGACACCATCTGGTCCCATGGAGGCAGTGTTTTTAGCTTTAGATAGAACCTTGTTTAACCAACGTATCAGTAATAATTGGACTTGCACTATCTCCTGGAATGGTAATAGGCCCTGTAGGTGGTGAGAGAAATTTGCACTGAACCTGTCAGCCAAGATTTTGGAAATGTCAGAAGGGTCAGTGTATTTTGTTCCATTTTGTACTAGCTCAGAACAGACCTGAGCGTTGCCTTTTAGGTTTTTGACGTAGCCATAGAAGGCCTTGTATTTATCCTTGGCATCCGTGACAACTTTCATTTCAAAATTAGCTTTAGTTGACTTGATGAGGGCCCTCAGTTTCTTACTAATGCTGATCAGGGATGATTTTTCTACTTGAGATTTGGCCTTTTTTTGTACAAGTCTCCTTTTATTGTAAAGCTTACTTATGGCCGGGGTCCACCAGACTGGTTTCTTCTTGCTTGAGGAAGGCGTCTTGGTTTTATTTGGGATAGCACGGTCCATGCAATCCTGAAGATGCATATAGAGTGCCTTGGTGTAGGATTCCGCATCATGGATATCATTATCCCTCTGCAAGGGAATAGTGAAGCTTTCCACTTCGGATGCAAGTAGTTTGAAGTTTGCTTTGGAAAGATTTTTGACTATGGTTTTTGACTGGGGGAGGTGGAGGGGTGAGGATGTCCATATCTATAATTCCAGAGTGGGGGATGGTGTCGAAAGCCTTGGCGAGATCTAGATAAGCTGTGTGAACCATTTTACCCTCATCTATGGCTTTGGTGACTGCTTCAAAGAAGTCAGTCAGGTTTAGGAGACATGATTTGCCTTTTACAAATCCAAACTGGGTAGGGTCCAGAGTTTGGAGATACCACTGTCTTTGTTTATGAGTTCCATGATACGTTCCATGGCCTTGCAGACCAGGCTTATCAGGCTAATGGGGCGGTAGTTCCCGGGGTCTGTCGTGGCTCCCCCTTTGTGGAGTGGGATAACCGTCGTGGCGCGCCATTCAGTGGGTACAAAGCCTGAGGTGAGGCCATGATTGAACATGGTACTTGGGTAGGGTGCCAGTTTATTCTGTAGTTTGTGTAGAACGCAGCCTGGGATATTGTCAGGTCCCATGGATGCTGTGTTCTTGGCTTTGGAGAGTGTTTTTTACCTGTGCATCCGTGATTATAGGAACTTTGCATTCTTCCGGTATAGAGATGGGCCCTCTAGGGGGTGAGAGGGGGGGTAAAGTTAGCACTGAACCTATCTGCTAGGATGTTGGCAATATCAGTTGGTTCTGTATATTTAGTGCCATTGTGCTGTAACTCAGAGCAGATCTGATGTTCCCATTGAGATTTTTGACATGGCTATAGAATGCTTTGTGGTTGTCTTTAGAGTCAGTGGCAATTTTGTTTTCGTAACTAACTTTGGAGGATTTTGTGAGGGATCTCAGCTTCTTACTGAGGTTGATCAAGGAGTTAGTTCTTCCATTCATGGGATTTTACTCTTTTTTTTTTTTTTTTTTTTTTTTTTTTTTGCAACAGTTTTTTTCTTCTGTTGTAGAGTTTGTTTATGGCAGAGGACCACCAGATTGGCTTCCTTTTTTTGGAAGATAACATCTTGGTTCTATTACGGATAAGCATGATCCATGCACTCGTGTAAGTGCTTATAAAGTGCATTTGTGTAGGATTCAGCAGTCCTACCTCTGTTGTCCGCCTGCATGGGTGTCATGAAATTTGCCACTTCTGTCTTAAGTGTGAAGTTGGCTTTGGAGAAGTATTTTACGATGGTTTCCCTAATTGGGGGTGGGATGTGTATGTCTAGGCTGATAGCTTGTCGTCGGATCTGACCAACGAGGAATTGACCTTTGGTGTGGAACACCGGTGTCCCATTTTGGTAATGACCAGGTCTAGGATATTGCTGCCCCTGGTGGGGGTGTGAATAAGTTGATCCAAGGTGTTGGAATTTATGAATTCTAGAAAACGTTGAGCAAAAGAGTTGGTACATGAGTAGTTTTCCCAGTTAATGGTGGGGTAGTTGAAATCGCCCATTATTAGGGTGTTGGGTTGTACCCTAATACTTTCCAATGTATCAAGAATTGAGGAGTGGGAATCCTGGGGCATGGTGGGGGGTTTGTAGCAAGCTGCAATTTGGATTGCAGTCTTGCCCAGAGTTAGTTGCATTTGGATAATCTCGGATGCATTATGCTGTGCAGCTAGCCTGGAGGTGTGGATATCCTTAATGAATATGGACACGCCTCCGCCTTTAGTGCTTCGTTTTGGGTTAGGTGGCCGAAATTTATGGAGTGAATAGTAGCCTGGTAATGCAGGGGTGCTCTCTGGAGCTTTGAACCAGGTCTCTGTCACTGCACAGATGTCAATGTTCTCCATTTTAAGGAGTGCCTCGAGTGAGTGCATTTTGAGGTTTAGACTTCTAGCATTGAGTAGCATTACCCTCAGATTTTGCTTGCTTGTACCTGTTACGGTGGTGCATTTGTCATTTGAACCTTGCCTAAAAAAGGCACTATAGGGGTGGCAAGAGTCTTGGCTAGTATCCGGAATCCTAAGAGCGACAGGTGCCAGGACATCTCTGGCAAAGCATCGTGGTCTGTCAATCATGTCGTCCCAGCCAGACAAATACTGGTTCCCCTTAGAATGACACCAGAAGCTTAGCCAATTGTTGAAGTCAGTCATTTTGTCCTTGCACTGTGGTATTCTGGGTGATGGCAGGATGCTACTCACGGTTAGGGTCATACCTGCCTGGGATACAAGATCGGAGAGCTCCTTCATGTCTCTCTTCATGTAGTCCAGGGAGGTACGTCTCGGGTCATTCACACCAACATGGACAATGACAGTGTTATATTTGTACTTATTGTGGAGTGACGTGAGTGCATGCTAGGCGGATCCTGGCAGCTGACAATAACTTTCTCCTTGTTTAGTCTAGTGAATGGAACATCAGTGTGCCTAACTATAGAGTCACCTATGACTAGAGTGTAGGGCATGTTATGCCTTATGGGCTGTGGTTGAGTGGCACACTGAGTTTGTGGGCTATGTGTCATTTGGGTTGTGTTGGGGGGTGGAGTTTGTTTGCGTTTATGCTTTGGATGTCCCTGATGCTTGGGCAGGTGTTTGAGAGCCACCGCAAATGTAGGTGTGTGTTTTGTGTTTCTATGTGTGTGTTTTGGTGGTCTAGGTTTTGTGGGACTATGTGATGTGTGGTGTGGTGCAAGTGTTTACCTTCTCCTCTTGACTGTCTAGTCCAGTCTTGAGTGAAGAGCTTTGCTTCCACTTTGGCTATATAAGTGCATCTCTCACAGGTTGTACTGTTGGGTGGTAGGAGGGAGAGGGTTGTCTGTGTACATGAGGCAATTGCTGCATTGCCCCATGATGCCCAGATTCATCAGGTAGACAGGAGAAATCACTGGGAGCTGACCCTTAGACGTGCCTGGATAGGTACTTTTTTATTAAGTACTAAAAACTGCTTTCCTCTAGACAAGTGAGGAAAGTGGAGTGCTGTAGTAATTTGCAGGTTATGTAGTGCTTACAGTGATTTCTGAACAAGTGCTGAGCTCAAAGAAACATATTTGAGTGCTGAAACTAGAAAATTGGCTAGTTACAAGAAGCAAAACTAAGCTAGAAGGCTTCCCTCCAACACAGAGGGGCTTGGAGGCTCAGAAGCCTAAAAACAGTCTAGACCACTTAACAGGAAAGGCAGGAAACGAGCTTAAAATTTTTTTTTTTGTTCTCTTTCCCAGATGCTCTCTTTGTACACAGTAGGAGTGCCTGAAATCAGAATATGATCTCACTGCACTCAGTTGAGTGAGCAAATGAGATGGGCCCAGAAGGAGTATCCTAACACAAATTTACAAGAGGGGCGGGCAGTTTCAAAGCCACTAAGATTAATACCAAAACAGAAACAGGGAGGGTGGGTGGGGAACTAACTGAAGAACAAAGTCAAAACTTCCACTTGAGTTAATATTCATGCAACACAATTAAATCAATTTAAATACTGTATTATATGAAAAAAGTGCAGATAAAAGGTACTTCAATTCTCTTATACGTCCAGTTGAATACAGCTAGATCTTAGCTGGTCAAAGCTGAGGTTTTTTAGCTTGGTATCACCACAGCCCCCAGGGTGTTTACCAAGGTAATGGCAGTTGTAGCGGCTCACCTGAAGCTTCAAGGAATTCAGGTATTCCCTTACCTAGACGACTGGCTCCTCGCTGCTTCCACCAAGCATCTTCTTTGCCAAGCCAGAGACTCCTTCCTTCATCTTGCAGACCAGCTAAGGATCAGTATCAATGTTTCCAAGTCCCTCTTGGACCCAGTGCAGATCCTGGACTTCATCGGGGCATGGCTGGACACCCTTCGACTGAAAGTCTTCCTAACTCCAGACAGGGTCCAGAGTCTATGGGCCCATGTATCCATAGTTCTTGGCATTAGGTTACTCAAGGTGGGTGATATTCTCGGTGCCCTGGACACTATGGCTGCAGCAATCTCTATCCTCCCCTGTGCGCGTCTTCACATGCGGGTTCTTCAGTGGACTCTTGCCATACAATGGTCTTGGCTAGATCTCCCCATGGAACATGCAGTTCAAATCAGCAAAGCTTGTGGGGAGTCACTCCTCTGGTGGCTCCAATCCCCAGAGATCGCAGCGGGATGCCCATTTGTTTCACCCACAGCCAAGTGACAGTGGCCACGGATGCCTCCCAGCTCGGGTGGTGTTCATTATCTGGGGAGGACAGTCCAAGGCACGTGGTCCCAGATAGAGAGCAGATTGCACATCAATGTTCTGGAGATGAGAGCAGTGCTTTTAGTGTTTCCTTCCACACTATTCTACCTCCGGGGACCATTGCAATTCAGTCAGACATGTCAGTTGTCTGGTAAATCAAACTGGGAGGAACCAGGTCTTACCCTCTGTTTCTGGGGCATTTGTAAGCCTAGCCATAGTGATGTAGCTTTCGCCACCCCATGTAATGGTACAAAAGTGTACAGAATAGATTTAGAATACTGTGCCTCTGTCTAGTAGTGACACAGTGAAGACCCCCTTACATAATAGAATTAGTTTGTTGTGCCTCCGTCTAGTAGTGACACAGAGATGACCCCCAGGGTAAACCTGTGTCACGAGGAGTGGGCAATCTCCACCAGTCGGTTTTTGATTGCAACGCACATCCTGGGACGATCCAACATTTTAGCGGATAGATTGAGTCGGGCTATTCTAATGCCATACACGTGTTCTCTGAAACAGTCTGTAGCAGAGATCTTCCTTGCATGGGGTCAGCCTTTCTACGATCTCGAGTGCGATGAGTTCTTCGCTTTGATTCCTTCACCAAGGGATCCCCCCCCCCCCCCCAGAGACTGTCTAGTCCATGCTTGGCCTCCCGGGTTGCTTTATGCTTATCCCCTGTTACCACTTATTCTGAAGTTTCTTCAGAATGCTTGCCGATGGGGTGGAAAGTGATCCTCATTGCCCCATTCTGGCCTCTTCAAGTGTGGTTCCCCTTCCTCTGGTCTCATGATGTCCTTCAAAGATGCATCTGCAGTCCTTACAAATGGGTTGTCCTGTCGTCAGGCAGCCCTTCGGTCGGCCGGATTCCAAAGTCTGGGTCTGGCCTCGGCTGGTGTCGCACTTCACCCGACGTCATAGCTGCAGTTATTCGGGTATAAAGGCATCAGCCGACGCCATTTTCCTCAGTCTTTCTTGCCGTGGCGCCGAAGCAGAAGCTGTTCGCAAGTGCCGGTCGGTCAGATCCAGAGATTACTACGAATACTACTTCGAAGACTTCTAAAAAGCTAAGTAATTTGGGGACTCTTTCTTGCCTCAGCCGATGTCAGAGAAAGTGAATAACTGTTTATCTTGTGGGAAACAAATACCTCATAAAGATTTCCTCCTACTGTATACATTGTTTAGGCCCAGACCGTAGCAGCTTGTCTAGCCTGTGCTTCTTTTAACCGACGGACGGCCGGCTGGGTCGGAGTTTGCTGAACAAATTTTGGCTCTGATTTTGCCTATATTATGCCGTCGGATCCCCGACAACGCAAATTTCCAAAAAAAAAGCGAAAAGAAAAGGACTAACTTCATGATCCAGCAGTTTGTGACGAAACTCGATTAAGCAAACCAGTGTCTCTGTTTCCGAAACCGAGCAAGCGTTTTCTCCAGCAAACCATGCCTTCTACCGAGGCCTCCTCTAACCTGGTAGAATCGACTTCTGAAATGCAGCCTTCTGTTGTGGTTTCTCAGGAATTATCAGACACAATTCCCTGGATATTTCAACCCTGCACGTGGAGCTGCTAGGCCTCCTGCAGCCATGTCTATTAAGGCCTTTGCCAGGGCTAAAGCAGCCAAAGCTTCAAAACTGTGCCTGCAAACCCCTCTCACAGGCCCAGCACTAGCTCCTCATGTGCTTTCTTTGGCTGAGGATCTAATTTCTTTAATTCGTGGATCCCAGCCTCATCCAGACAGAGTCCTCTCTCCCACCTCCAGAAAAGAGACCTAGAGCAGAGCCTGACCAGTATCCACTTCGATGATTCCTCTGATGACTCAGAACACACAGACCCTCCTGAGGCTTCTTATTCTCCTTCTGAAGACTCTGATGCGGAAGAGTCCATTCCTTCAGCCTCTCCACCTGAGGAATTTTGCTTTGGGGATACCTTGCATGCTATGAGGGAACTATTTCAGTGGCAGGGCCAAGATTTTTCAGACTCCAGAAAAGGCTTAGAACCTTTCTACATTTGCCACAACATAGGCCTTTAGCTATACCTCCAGTTTTTCTTGTTGTAGAAGATGCATTTAATGATGCTTGCACTGCTCCTGATTCATTACCTCCCGCTCCTAAGCCCGATAGGTTCTGGGGTCCCGGACACTCATCACCATTTATACAAGGCTCCTTTTGCAGATCCAGAGACTATCTCCCAGGGCCCTAAAGCTGTGGCTGCTACTTCTACCAAAACCCTCCCTCTGAAAGGGAATCCAGGTCCTTGGAGATGGGGTAAAAATGTTTACACTTCTGCTACCTTGTCAGCTAGGGCTTTGAACTGCCAATTTCATATGATTCAATATCAAGAGTTTATGCTTGACCAGTTAACTAAAAAGCTTTCCTCTGAAGAATCTTTAGATAAAAAATATGTTCAGGAAATGGTACATAACATACAGCAGGTTAGTAACCATTCTTTAAAATGTGGCTATGATGCACTGGAGGCTTCCTTTAGAACAGCCATGACTGGCACAGTTATCAGGAGACATGCATGGTTGAAAGAACAGGCATTACCAGACCATGTCAAATCAAAGCTTTTGGATGCACCCATGGACAAGGTCAATTTATTTGGTTCCCTGCTCAGCAGGTACTAAAAAGATGGAAGAGAAGGCGAAATCTGTACAAACAGTGAAAGATTTCTTACAGGTTCAACCTCCAAGGTTTAGCAGGGGAACTGGCCCTCCAAGAATTGTCCTTTCGGACTCCTCTAAGGCTCAGAGGCAGGAATAGGCGTTCAAGAGGCAGAAACCAATCCAGGGGAGCTGCCAGGGACGCCAATGGCAAGGTAACAACCCGGCGAGGCATGACGCAGCCACCACCACTACAACAACTCAATCACAGTGACTTGACAGTGGCACCGCCTACCAGGGAACAACTAGAAGCACCCTTAGGCGGAAAACTAACCTTATTTTCAAAAAACTGGCATTGCATCACAAGGAAAAATGGATTTTGCAAACTATAGACCAAGGTTACAGGTTCCATTTCCATACTCTACCAGGGAAGAGGAATGCCAAACCTACCACCTACTCAAAGGACAGAAGCTCTAAAGCAAATATCTCAGCTATTAAGAATGAGAGCTGTGGAAAAGGTACCATCTATGGAGCTAGGAAAGGGATTTTACTCCAGACTCTTCCTGGTACCAAGAAAAGAAAACAAATGGAGACCCATTCTAGACCTGTCCGCTTTAAACACATTCCTTATTGTTCCAAAATTCAAAATGCTGACCCTACAGTAGCTTCTTCCCATGCTGGGCAAGGAGGAGTCTTGGCTGGTAACTCTAGATCTCAAGGAGGCATACCTGCACGTCCCCATAAGACCAATTTGCAGAAGATACCTCAGATTTCTTGCAGGATCATTATCAATTTTCAGCATTGCCCTTTGGCTTATCTACTCTTTGTGGTTGTCTTTAGAGTCAGTGGCAATTTTGTTTTCGTAACTAACTTTGGAGGATTTTGTGAGGGATCTCAGCTTCTTACTGAGGTTGATCAAGGAGTTAGTTCTTCCATTCATGGGATTTTACTCTTTTTTTTTTTTTTTTTGCAACAGTTTTTTTCTTCTGTTGTAGAGTTTGTTTATGGCAGAGGACCACCAGATTGGCTTCCTTTTTTTGGAAGATAACATCTTGGTTCTATTACGGATAAGCATGATCCATGCACTCGTGTAAGTGCTTATAAAGTGCATTTGTGTAGGATTCAGCAGTCCTACCTCTGTTGTCCGCCTGCATGGGTGTCATGAAATTTGCCACTTCTGTCTTAAGTGTGAAGTTGGCTTTGGAGAAGTATTTTACGATAGTTTCCCTAATTGGAGGTGGGATGTGTATGCCTAGGCTGATAGCTTGTGGTCGGATCTGACCAACGAGGAATTGACCTTTTGGTGTGGAACACCGGTTTCCCATTTTGGTAATGACCAGGTCTAGGATATTGCTGCCCCTGGTGGGGGTGTGAATAAGTTGATCCAAGGTGTTGGAATTTATGAATTCTAGAAAACGTTGAGCAAAAGAGTTGGTACATGAGTAGTTTTCCCAGTTAATGGTGGGGTAGTTGAAATCGCCCATTATTAGGGTGTTGGGTTGTACCCTAATACTTTCCAATGTATCAAGAATTGAGGAGTGGGAATCCTGGGGCATGGTGGGGGGTTTGTAGCAAGCTGCAATTTGGATTGCAGTCTTGCCCAGAGTTAGTTGCATTTGGATAATCTCGGATGCATTATGCTGTGCAGCTAGCCTGGAGGTGTGGATATCCTTAATGAATATGGACACGCCTCCGCCTTTAGTGCTTCGTTTTGGGTTAGGTGGCCGAAATTTATGGAGTGAATAGTAGCCTGGTAATGCAGGGGTGCTCTCTGGAGCTTTGAACCAGGTCTCTGTCACTGCACAGATGTCAATGTTCTCCATTTTAAGGAGTGCCTCGAGTGAGTGCATTTTGAGGTTTAGACTTCTAGCATTGAGTAGCATTACCCTCAGATTTTGCTTGCCTTGTACCTGTTACGGTGGTGAATTTGTCATTTGAACCTTGCCTAAAAAAGGCACTATAGGGGTGGCAAGAGCCTTGGCTAGTATCCGGAATCCTAAGAGCGACAGGTGCAGGACATCTCTGGCAAAGCATCGTGGCCTGTCGATCATGTCGTCCCAGGCAGACAAATACTGGTTCCCCTTAGAATGACACCAGAAGCTTAGCCAATTGTTGAAGTCAATCATTTTGTCCTTGTACTGTGGTATCATTCTGGGTGATGGCAGGATGCTACTCAGGGTTAAGGTCATACCTGCCTGGGATACAAGATCGGAGAGCTCCTTCATGTCTCTTTTCATGTAGTCCAGGGAGGTACGTCTCAGGTAATTCACACCAACATGGACAATGACAGTGTCATATTTGTACTTATTGTGGAGTGACCTGAGTGCATGCGTTGTGGCGGATCCTGGCAGCTGACAATAACTTTCTCCTTGTTTAGTCTAGTGAATGGAACATCAGTGTGCCTGACTATAGAGTCACCTATGACTAGAGTGTAGGGCATGTTATGCCTTATGGGCTGTGGTTGAGTGGCACACTGAGTTTGTGGGCTATGTGTCATTTGGGTTGTGTTGGGGGGTGGAGTTTGTTTGCGTTTATGCTTTGGATGTCCCTGATGCTTGGGCAGGTGTTTGAGAGCCACCGCAAATGTAGGTGTGTGTTTTGTGTTTCTATGTGTGTGTTTTGGTGGTTTAGGTTTTGAGGGACTATGTGATGAGTGTGATGTGGTGCAAGTGTTTACCTTCTCCTCTTGACTGTCTAGTCCAGTCTTGAGTGAAGAGCTTTGCTTCCACTTTGGCTATATAAGTGCATCTCTCACAGGTTGTACTGTTGGGTGGTAGGAGGGAGAGGGTTGTCTGTGTACATGAGGCAATTGCTGCATTGCCCCAAGATGCCCAGATTCATCAGGTAGACAGGAGAAATCACTGGGAGCTGACCCTTAGACATGCCTTGATAGGTGCTTATTTATTAAGTACTAAAAACTGCTTTCCTCTAGACAAGTGAGGAATGTGGAGTGCTGTAGTAATTTGCAGGTTATGTAGTGCTTGCAGTGAATTCTGAACAAGTGCTGAGTTCAAAGAAACAGATTTGAGTGCTGAAACTAGAAAACTGGCTAGTTACAAGAAGCAAAACTAAGCTAGAAGGCTTCCCTCCAACACAGAGGGGCTTGGGGGCTCAGAAGCCTAAAAACAGTCTAGACCACTTAACAGGAAAGGCAGGAAACGAGCTTAAAAATTTTTTTTTTTGTTCTCTTTCCCAGATGCTCTCTTTGTACACAGTAGGAGTGCCTGAAATCAGAATATGATCTCACTGCACTCAGTTGAGTGAGCAAATGAAATGGGCCCAGAAGGAGTATCCTAACACAAATTTACAAGAGGGGCGGGCAGTTTCAAAGCCACTAAGATTAATACCAAAACAGAAACAGGGAGGGTGGGTGGGGAACTAACTGAAGAACAAAGTCAAAACTTCCACGTGAGTTAATATTCATGCAACACAATTAAGTCAATTTAAATACAGTATTATATGAAAAAAGTGCAGATAAAAGGTACTTCAATTCTCTTATACGTCCAGTTGAATACAGCTAGATCTTAGCTGGTCAAAGCTGAGGTTTTTTAGCTCGGTATCACCACAGCCCCCAGGGTGTTACCAAGGTAATGGCAGTTGTAGCGGCTCACCTGAAGCTTCAAGGAATTCAGGTATTCCCTTACGTAGACGACTGGCTCCTTGCTGCTTCCACCAAGCATCTTCTTTGCCAAGCCAGAGACTCCTTCCTTCATCTTGCAGACCAGCTAAGGATCAGTATCAATGTTTCCAAGTCCCTCTTGGACCTAGTGCAGATCTTGGACTTCATCGGGGCATGGCTGGACACCCTTCGACTGAAAGTCTTCCTAACTCCAGACAGGGTCCAGAGTCTACGTTCCCATGTATCCATAGTTCTTGGCATTAGGTTACTCAAGGCGGGTGATATTCTCGGTGCCCTGGACACTATGGCTGCAGCAATCTCTATCCTCCCCTGTGCGCGTCTTCACATGCGGGTTCTTCAATGAACTCTTGCCATACAATGGTCTTGGCTAGATCTTCCCATGGAACATGCAGTTCAAATCAGCAAAGCCTGTGGGGAGTCACTCCTCTGGTGGCTCCAATCCCCAGCGATCGCAGCGGGATGCCCATTTGTTTCACCCACAGCCCAAGTGACAGTGACCACGGATGCCTCCCAGCTTGGGTGGTGTTCATTATCTGGGGAGGACAGTCCAAGGCACGTGGTCCCAGATCGAGAGCAGATTGCACATCAATGTTCTGGAGATGAGCAGTGCTTTTAGTGTTTCCTTCCACACTATTCTACCTCCGGGGACCATTGCAGTTCAGTCAGACATGTCAGTTGTCTGGTAAATCAAACAGGGAGGAACCAGATCTTACCCTCTGTTTCTGGGGCATTTATAAGCCTAGCCATAGTGATGTGGCTTTCGCCACCCCATGTAATGGTACAAAAGTGTACAGAATAGATTTAGAATACTGTGCCTCTGTCTAGTAGTGACACAGTGAAGACCCCCTTACATAATAGAATTAGTTTGCTGTGCCTCTGTCTAGTAGTGACACAGAGATGACCCCCGGGGTAAACCTGTGTCACGAGGAGTGGGCAATCTCCACCAGTCTGTTTTTGATTGCAACGCACATCCTGGGACGATCCAACATTTTAGCAGATAGATTGTCGGGCTATTCTAATGCCATACACGTGTTCTCTGAAACAGTCTGTAGCCGAGATCTTCCTTGCGTGGGGTCAGCCTTTCTACGATCTCGAGTGCGATGAGTTCTTCGCTTTGATTCCTTCACCAAGGGATCCCCCCCCCCCCAGAGACTTTCTAGTCCATGCTTGGCCTCCCGGGTTGCTTTATGCTTATCCCCTGTTACCACTTATTCTGAAGTTTCTTCAGAATGCTTGCCGATGGGGTGGAAAGTGATCCTCATTGCCCCGTTCTGGCCTCTTCAAGTGTGGTTCCCCTTCCTCTGGTCTCATGTTCTAGCTCCTCTTTGGGTTATGGATCCATGCCCGGATCTCATTTCTTATCCCTCTGACACTTGTCCTCCCAACCTGGGCACCCTCAAGCTGACTGCTTGGTTGCTCCCGTTCCCTTGATTGCCAGGACTCCCGGTCTTTCATCTTCAGTAAAAACTATTCTGGTGGTGTCTTACAAGGCTTCCACTAGGAAGATTTACTGCACTAAATGGAAACTATTCTCTGTTTGGGCTTCTCAGAGAAACCTGGATCCTTTTACAGCCCCTCTTCCTGCAATGTTGGATTTAGCAAATATTTTTCAGTAAGGGGCTAGTTACTCCTCTGCGAAAGTGCAACTGGCAGCTATTTTGAATTTCCACGTCGGTGAAAACATGAATGTCCTGGACTCTTCTAGACTGTGTAAGCCTTTCCTTAAAGGCACCTTTCTTTTGCGTCCTACGGTTAAGGACTCTATTCCACCTTAGGACCTTACCTTGGTTCTCCAGGCTTTAGTTGCTCCCCCCTTTGAAACTGCAGCATCAGTAGATTTGTTCTTACCCTAGAAGACTGTCTTCCTAGTGGCCATTATGTTGGCTAGGAGGGTTTCTGAGATTCAGGCTTTGTCTGCTGTGCCCCCTTACTTGATCTTCCCTAAAGACGGGGTTTCTCTCTGCACAAACCCTTTTTTCTTACCAAAAGTGGCTTCTGAATCAAACAATTAACCTGCCTGTTTTCTTTCCAAATTTTCAGAACAAGGGTAAATATAAACTGCATTTGCTAGATGTTCATAGACAACTTCATTTTTATTTACATAGAACAAAGCCCTTCCGTAAGTCTGACCAGTTATTTGTCTTTTTCTAAACCCTTTCTAGGTAAAGCCCATCTCCAAGGTTTCATTAGATAGATGGATTACACAATGTATTTTGCAAATTTACAGACAAAGGTCTGTCCCCACCTAGTCCTATTAAAGCTCATTCTACCAGATCTGTAGTGACTTTTGCTGCCTTTTGGTCTAGGGTTTCATTGGATGACATTTGTGTGGCAGCAGCTTGGGCAAGGTCACATACCTTCATTTCTCATAAGTTGGATTTGATCTCTAGAGGGAGAGCATCCTTCGGCTCTGCTCAGGAATATCCTTCCATGAGGTCTTCCCAGGAGTTTGAGTAGCTGGGGCCTGTGTCCTACAGGTTGCAGATAAAATGAAGTTACCTACTTCAGATAAAGAAGTTATGTACTTAACATAACGCTCCATCTGAGTAGTTGCACTTCATTTTTCTGCAGCCTTCCCACACTCCTTCCCACGAACCTTCTCATGGTTTATTGTAAGTTGAGTTGCTGATTGGTTTGAGTAGTGGCAAACTCGATCTGAGGGAAGGTAGGAGATGGTTATGGGTAAGGGGGAGGAGCTTGGAGCTCAGAGCAGATGCTTAAAAAATTGCCAGCTCGTATCTGATATGGATCCGAATACCCACAGGTTGCAAAAAATTAAGTGTAACTACTCAGATGGAACGTTATGGTGAGTACATAACTTCTTTTTATCCACCTGAGGAAAAATTCTCTGGAGTCTACTTCGGGTATAAAAATACCTATGTAAACACTTCCAAAGATCTTAAATCTTCATGACTTTGCATGTTTGGGAGATGCACATATAGCCCCCATTGTCTTTGTTACTTGCTTATCCAGTCTCTTCCCAGTCCTTGCTAAACTCCTCTTGATTCCTAGAGTTAACAGGCAATATTTTATATGCTCTACTAATTCCCTTTTTAACGGCAGCTTCTGTTGTAGATTCTAGTAAAACAAAGTTGTACCAGTGCTGGTCTTCCATTTAAGAGCCCCCTATTTCTTTCTCTTTGCCTTCCCCATCAAGGACTGATAGGCAATCTCTAACCTGCAGTTCAAATAAATTCTTCTTGTTGTATTACTTTTCCCTTTCTTATTTGCTCCCAGTACCTTGGATCATTTGCCAGTTTTCTCCAGTAAATTCCTGCTCCTTCTTGCCTATTTGTATCCCTAACAACTGTAATCCCTGTCTGCAGAATCTCTCTTCTCCATTCTCATGCTGGTTTAGTTCTTAGAATACGCCCTGCTATTTTATGAATATAATTCTTCGTGTGGTTTTTGTTGCTCTCCTTAAGAGTCTGCATCCAAAATCCCAGTCTCTCTTTTTTTCTTGAGATTCCCCTCAGTATTGTCATCATTCCTTTCCACTTTGAATTTGTGTTCTGCTTGTGCTATGTGTTGCTGTACAGTAGCTCCTCAAATTGGGTAATCCTAGTCCACCTTGTTCTGTTGGAAGAATCCTCTTATCACATTTGACCCTTGCAGTCTTCCCTTTCAAGATAAAGTCCTTCAACTTTTTTTTTTAATTGCTATCCACAGCTTCTCCTCTGCTTGATAAAAAAAATATGCCTTACCTGTGTATAAGACTAAAGGTGCTAAAACACATTGTAATTGCTTGCATCTTATTATCCATATCCACATAACAAAGCCTCCAATTTCTCAATTTTTGTGTTATCTGTTTAGTCTCTTCCCACGTTTCCTTAGCTGTCACAACAGTCGTTTCTAATCCATGATCCTAAATAAGTCATTTTATCATGTCCCCATAAGTATGGATATTTGATAATTTTTTGTGTGGGTGCATAATTTACCACTATTGACTTATTTTTGCTTCATTAATTTTGTATTCTGAAAAGATTTGAAACTGTCTTAAAATATTCCAGAACACTGTAATGTCCCTTTCTGGTTTCGTCATGTATAAAATAATACGATTTGTAAATGGAGCCAGTTTTTCCTGACTACCATACCAATTATTTTCTTGAATTTGAGTTCCTTATTTTCTTTGCCAGTAGTTCTAAATGTAATGGAAACAACAAAGGGGAAAGCAGAAAACCCTGCCTAGTTTCAACTCGAGCACAAGTTATCAGAGAGGAACCCACCCACTTTAATGTTTGCTTCGTGTATACTCCTAATCAGCCTTATAATTGTATCAGGGAAAGCAAATGCTTCCATTGCTCTGGTCATAAAGTCCCAGTTTACTCTGTCAAATGCTTTGTTTGCATCAAGACCCACCAATAACACTGGTATTTTCTTACATTCTGCTTCACTGTGGATCATCAGTGTTCTGTTAATATTGTCAAATGTTTGCCTCCCCTCCACAAAACCACACTGATCCATATCCATCAATTTTGGTGTTACTTTTGCCATTCTTTTAACCATTTTAGACATAAACACTTTATGATCATGATTTAGTATTGAAATGGGCCTGTATGAAGCTGCATCCCATGGATCTTTTCCCTCTAGGTGTTATGTTACCACCGCTTTTTCCAGGATGCTGGTACTTCTCTTAAAATTCTGTTAAACAAAACCTTCCAGAGCTTTCAGTTTTTTCCCGTTAGCTTCCAAACTTTCACAGGAGTACCATCTATTCCTGGGTCTTTACTATAGTTTGGTTAGCCATAGCCATTTTTATCTCATTGCTTCCTCTCTTAACCGTTAATAACTGAGCCTCATCTACCACTAACCTTGGCATATTTAATTCTTCTAAACATTTCTATTTATACCTTTTCTTGATTTCCATATTTCTCTGCTTTATAAAAATTTTCATAAAATTTCCAAAATTTTTGTATTCTAATATTTCTACAAGATCCATTATATTCCTTGATACAGGCTCCCTATGCTTGGTGACAGCCCTTTCCACTTTGTTGACTGAATCATTGTGCTAAAAGTTTGTGCTCTAGAATTATCAAAACGTGGTTGCTATCTTTCTAAACTTGTACATGTTATCGAGGTAAACCCTTATTTATTATTTAGCATTCTGCAGTTGCTCCTTTTTTTGTTCTTAGAGATTCCTTCTATTTTGCAGTACTTGGTCCCACTAAATTTTTGTTACTTCTTAACCATGTCTCCTGTTCCTTTATTTCCACCCTAATTTTAAACTCCACTTTTGTATCGCACTCCCTAGCTACATTTTTAGAAGAAATTTCTATTTTCGCTAGTAGCTCCGGAATTATTTGTAAAACCCATTCCTTAAATTCCTCTTTCCATCTGATAGGTGGGGAAGCGCCAGTGTCTCGTTTGTATTTCATTACCTTGTGTTTTTATTTGTGTTTATTGGCACATGATCTGAAATAGTTATTTGTTGTGTTTCAATACCTTGAATTAAATGGACGTGTTCCTGTGAGATGTGTTCTATCTAGCCTAGCCCAGTTTTTGTATATTGGAGAATAATATCTAAATTCACTCCAAACTCATAGTATTGAATGCACATCTTCCATGCCAAACATTTTCAGAAATTTCTTCAAAAATGTATTGTTATATTTTCCCTTCTAGGCCACCCCAGACACACCTTCACTATTGTAAACCAAATTCCGTTTCCACCTGTAAAGTAATCCTTGCTGAAAGCTGGTTTTCTCCCAGAATTTTCTTAAGCGCCATTATAACAGTTTAAGGTGGAATGTAAATGCATGCCAGTGTAATCCTCCTCCCTTACCATTAGCCTCTTGGCACTATTTATCTTCCATTATTCTTTTTTTCCTCTTCTATCACTGTTGGAACTCCTCTTGCAATTAATACAAGTACTTTTTTCCTTTTCCCCAGGCATTCAGCTGAATATCCTGAAAACCTTTCTTTATGAAATTCACATTTTCAGTTCCTTCCAAGTCTCTGTCTTGGAGCATAGCTACTGCGCTCTACATTTTTAATGTAGTTTGTTACTCTTTCTTTATTTTTATCTGTAAGACCATTCACATTGAAAGACATTATAGAAAGCATCATTTTCTTGTATAGTTATTACCGCCTTTTGTATATAACTGCTTTTTTGTTAAATCTCCAGTTCAAACTTTTATGTTGCGTGCATATACTGTCCGACTGGTTGGTTTATTCAGTTGTTTCTTGTCATGTCCATTTGAGCCTATGCCACAACTTGCATTACTTTTTTTTTTGTTGTTGAAATCCCTCAAACATAACAATCAACCCCCCCATCCTATGTACAGTGCAATGAAAAAGTATTTGCTCCCTTCCTGATTTCTTATTTTTTTTGGATGTTTGTCGCACTTAAATGTTTCATATCATCAGGAGTGGGAATCCTGGGGCATGGTGGGGGACCTGTAGCAAGTTACAATTTGGATTGCCGTTTTGCCCAGAGTTAGTTTGAACTTGGATGCATTATTCTGAGCAACTAGCCTGGAGGTGTGGATATCCTTAATGAGTATGGACACACCTCTGCCTTTGGCGTTCCGGTCCAGGTTAGGTGGCCGAAAAGTGTGGTATGAGTTGTAGCCTGGTAATGCAGGGGTGCTCTCTGGAGCCTTTAACCAGGTCTCCGTCACTGCACAGATATCCATGTCCTCCATTTTAAGGAGTGCCTTGAGGGAGTGCATTTTGAGATTTAGACTTCTAGCATTGAGTAGCATTACCCTCAGTTTTTTCTTGCCTGTTCCTGGTATGGTGGTGAATTTGTCATTTGAACCTTGCCTAAAAAAGGCACTATGGGGCGGCAAGAGCCGGTATCCAGAATCCCAGGGGTGATAGGTGCAGGCCTTCTCTGACAAAGCATCGTGGTCTGTCGATCATGTCGTCCCAAGCAGACAGATATTAGATCACCTTAGAATGACACCAGAAGCTTAGCCAATTGTTGAAGTCCATCATTTTGTCCTTGTACTGCGGTATCATTCTGGATGATGGCAAGATGCTACTCAGGGCTAGGGTCATACCTGCCTGGGCTACAAGATTGGAGAGCTGTTCATGTCTCTCCATGTAGCCCAGGGAGGTACGTCTCAGGTCATTCACACTGACACGGACAATGACAGAGTCCTATTTGTACTTGTGGAGTGACCTGGGTGCGTGGGTTATGTGGCGGATCCTGGCACCCAACAGGCAGCTAACGGTGACCTTCTTGTTTAGCCTGGTGAGTGGGGCATCAGTGTGCCTGACTTACAGAATCACCTATGACTAATGTATTGGGTACGTTGTTTTGCTTTATGGGCTGTGGTTGAGTGGCACACTGAGTCCGTGGGCTGCGTGTCATTTGGGTTGTGTTAGGGGGGTGGCGGTTGCTTTAGTTTCTGCTTTGGAGGTCTCTTGCTTGAGCAGATAATTATTGAGAGCCTCCGCGAATGTATTTGTGTTCCGCGGTGGTGCAGCGGTAGCTTTGTCGCCTCACAGCAAGAGGTTCTCCCACTTGATTCTCTGCTGGAACGCCTTCTCTGTGGAGTCTGCTTGTCTTCCCCGCGGTTGTGTCGTTTGAAAGACATGCGTGAATGGACATGCCTTCGTTGAAGGTTGAGCATCGGGCTGGCACCTCTGCATCATAAAAATCGACTGCCAGTCATTAGTGGACCGGAGTTCTGCTGTGGCGACCCCTAACCGGGAAAAGCCGAAAGAAAAAAAACAATAATGGTGGATTTTGGTGGTGTAGGTTTAGTTGGGACTATGTGATGTGTGGTGTGATGCAAGTGTTTACCTTCTCCTCTTGGCTGTCAAGTTCAGTCTTGGTTGGAGAGATCTTTACCGCTAGTTAAGTGCATCTCTCACAAGTTGTCGTATTGGGTGGTAGGAGAAGAGTGTTTTCTGTGTACATAAGGCAATTGCTACATTGCCCCAAGATGCCCAGGTTCATCAGATAGGAGAGAGAACACTGGGAGCTGACCCTTGGACATGCCTGAATAAAAATTCTATTTTCCTCTAGACAAGTGAGAAGTGAGTACAAGAGCTGTTTTTCTCTAAGCAAGTGAGGAAAGTAAATAAAAAACTGTTTTCGTCTAGGTAATGAGGAAGGTTGAGTAATTTGTAGCTTTAGTGCTTATAACAAGTTCTGAACAAGTGCGGAGCACAAATAAGCAAATTAAAGTGCTAAAACTAAGTCTGTATCTGAACTAGACTAGTTACAGGAAAGAAACGAGTGCAAATGCGGGCTTTTAAATCAAAGTTGAGAGTTGGAGAAATTGCCCAAACGGCCAATAACTACAATTTCTGGGCCAGAAACCACTCCTTATCTGGTACATAGGTTTACTTAGTGCTTACCACTCTCACTGATGAGCTAGCAGGCTTCCCTCCAACACAGGCTTGGGAGGCTTAAAAGCTTACAAACAGTCCTGTATATAGCAAATCTGTATCTGGACTAGACTAGTTGCAGTAAAGGCAGGAAACGAGCGTACATTTTTTTTGTTACATTTAAATAGAACACAGGGAGATTCTAGCAAAGTTTTTTTTTTTTCCTTTTTTTGTAAAGGAAAGGGAGAGTGGAGAAGCAGAAGGTAATTCAAGGTTAAGAAACTAAGTGGGTTGGCCTTCTCAAATGTTCTGTCTGTTTTAGGTAGAATGAGCTAGTGACACTAGACTGGGAGGAGTGTCCCAGATCAGATTTACAGTAGGGGTGGGCAACTGGAAAGCCACCAAGTATAACAGCAAGACACCGTTAGGGAGGGACGGTGGGGAAAAATACTAAAGCTACTGGCCTACACTGTTTTAGATGGTAAACACTACAGAAATGTTTATCACAGCAGAAGAACAGCAGAGTCTCACAAAATAAAAGTATTAAACAGATATAGGAGCAAGGAGACTCTACAGAATGCTTTTTACTGCAAACAAATCAGTTATATGATACATTCCTTGGCAGGAAATCACAAAAAGTAGTTGCTTAGCAAGTAGAGAAAATTTCATGTTAATACCTTTCACACAGCGAAACTAGCTAAAACGCATTACAGTGTGACAGTACAAATCTTATCAGACCCTGTAAGGCAGGCAATTTTAGTTTAACCGTGCAGATTAGTTAATAGCAATAAAATACAGTAAAAAGTATGCAGCAAGCAATAAAAAGTGGTATATATAAATTGCTAGAAGCAATAACTGGTAAAAATAAGCAAAAAACAAAAAAGATACTTATTGTTCTATATCTCAGATCAGAGTTGTAGTCAGTGCCTTACATCCACATCCTGACCTGATCTGTAAGTGGACTTCAGAAATAGGCCTTGGTCAGAAGACCTCCGATTCTGTACCAGGATACCAACATTGGGGGTCTGGGTAACAGATGCCTTTTGCATAGCAAAAGCAGGTGTTTCTCTGTGCTTTTCCTCCAGTACCTTTAATCAGTAGGGCTTTAAGGAAGTCATATATGCTACTCCTAGCACCTTTTTGGCCCAGGCAATATAGGGTATTCATCGTGTTTCACTGTTGCAGTCATTACTCTTTGGTTATCCTGCTGGCAGGCTACCTGCAGTCAGCCCGAGTTCCAAAGTCCAGGTCTGGCGTCGGTTGCTGTCTCCTCTTCCCTGACGGCAGTGCGCCAGGGGTATAAAAGATGCAGCCAACGCCATTTTCTTCAGTCTTTCTTGCCACGCGGTGCCCAAAGCAAAAGCAGTTCAAGTGCCGGTCGGCCGACTCCTGAGATTTTCAAAGCTGAATTTCAGAACCGAAGTCTTCATTAAAGCTAAGTACCCCATTGGGGAAACTTTTTTTTTGCTCCAGACCGATGTCAGAAAAAGTTAAGAATTGTATTTCTTGTGGGAAGCAAATACCTCATAAGAATTTTCACTCTTACTGTATTCCTTGTCTAGGCCCTTATCACAACTTTGCTAGCTGTAGATTTTGCGCTAGATTCAACCAACGCACTATCAAGCGTCGGTTCGATTTTGCATTTCATTACTTTGGCCGACAATTTAATTATATAATGCCGGCGGAACAGCCGACAACCCGAGTTTACAAAAAACGCAATGACAAGAATAGGCATCCAAGGTCCAAAGCTGATGACGAAGCCTCTTCTAGGCCACTCGCTGGTTCTCAGTGAGGCACTTTCGCAGCCCCTGGCACCCACTACCTCAGAGCCACAGGCCGCTCCCGACTCCCACGTGGAGCCGACTGGGCCTCTGGAAACTCAAGGTATTGGACACTCGGAAATCAATCCCTCAGATGGGTCCAGAGCCGCTGAGCAGGCATCTGCTTCTGAGGGTGTCTTCAGACCTACACAACTATATATCAAGCCATCCTCCACTTCAAAGACTAAAGCAGCTCTAAAGACAAAAAAACAGATGCTCAAAATGGCCGAAGACCTAATTACCTTGATCAGGGGCTCCCATCCCCCTCCTGATAAGAGGCCTAGGCAAGAGACAGAGTATGACTCTTCTGATCAGGTATCTATTTCCTCTGATTCCTTTTTTGAACAGGATTTTCCCATGCTTCCCTATGAGGATTCTGATGCTGAAGAATCCATTCCTTCAGCCTCTCCTCCTGAGGACTACTCCTTTGGAGAAACACTGCATACTATGAGGGAGCGTTTCCGATGGGAGAGCCAAGATTATTCTGAGTCTAAGAAAAGGCTCAGACTTCCTGCTACTTCCTCAGCATAGACCCCATTGCCATTTCTCCAGTTTTAGACATTGTAGATGTATTTTCAGAGTCCGGACTGTCCTCTGACTCTTTACCCCATGCACCTGCTAAGCCAGACAGATACTACAGGGTCCCAGATTCTCATAAATTCCTATTTAAAAACCCCGCTGCTGACCCAGAATCTGTATCTCAAGGTCCCAATGGGGTTAAGGCTGCTACTGCAAAAAACCCTGTCTTCTCTGATAGGGATTCTAGGGCTCTAGACAGATGGGGGGAAAAAGTATACACTTCTGCCACCCTGGCTGTAAGAGCTTTAAATTGTCAATTTCATATGCTTAAATATCAGCAATATTTACTGTCACTACTTAAACAGAAAATGTTGACAAATACTGAATGTTCTGAGAACAAGGAATTGCAGGATTTATTGCATGCAACTGAGCAAGTGGGAAAGCATACTTTGCAATGTGGTTATGATTCACTGGAGGCCTCTTGCATGGCCGCTGTTACAGGTCCTGTTATTTGAAGGCATGCTTGGTTAAAGGAACAAAATCTGCCTGATCATGTTAAAGCAAAATTATTAGATGCACCATTACAGCATGATACTTTGTTTGGTACTAAAGCAGAAGAGGTGTTGAAAAAAATGGAGGATAAAGCAAAATCCATGCAGACAGTCAAGGATTTCTTACAGGTACAGCCACCCAGGTTTAGCAGGAATTGGCCTTCTAAAAATTGGTCCTTTCCAGTCTCAGACAGACCACAAAGAGGCAGATACAGGCGTCCTAGAGGCAGATCTCAGCCCCAAGGTTCATACATGCCTAAACAATGGGGTGCTCCTACCTACAAAAGCTGAGAAGACAAATCACAACCGTACAGAAAACAGTCCCAATGACTTTCCTCTTCCAGTTCCAAGCAGTTTCCTTTTGACAGCCCCCTTAGGGGGGAAACTAGCACTTTTTTCATCAAATTGGCAAATGGTTACCCAAGACAAATGGATTCTCAACATAGTGTCCCAAGGCTACAGGTTCCATTTCCACACCCTACCATGGTCAACGGGCATGCCAGACCTGCCACACAATCAATGGGCAGAGGCACAAAAACAAATTACAGCCCTCATGGACATGAGGGCCATTCAACAAGTACCACAACAAGAGCAGGGGCAAGGATTTTACTCCAGACTTTTTCTAGTGCCTAGGAAGGACAAAACCTGGAGACCAATTCTGGACCTATCTATACTAAATTCGTTTCTGGAAGTTCCAAAATTCAAGATGTTGACTCTACAGCAGCTACTGCCCTTGCTGGGCAAAAGGGCTTGGCTAGTAACTTTGGACCTAAAAGAGGCATACCTGCATGTTCCAATCAGACAATCTTGCAGAAGATGCCTCAGATTCATAGCTGGCTCAATGCATTACCAATTCTCTGCACTGCCCTTTGGCTTATCTACTGTGCCCAGGGTCTTGACAAAATGCCTGGCACCAGTAATTGCGTTTTGCAGACAAAAAGGAATTCAAATTTATCCCTACTTGGACTGCCTAATTCAAACAGAGAAGAAAGACACTCTTCTAAAGCATCTGGCATTTGTAAAATGATTACTAATTGGCCTAGGGTACACAGTAAACAAAAATAAATCAAAACTAGTGCCCTCACAAGAGATCATATTCCTGGGCGCAAGCTTAAATACAACTGCCCAGATGGCTTGTCTCATGCCAGACGAGGAAAAACAACTGACTACTTACTTGAAGAAATTGGCAACAAAAACCCACTTATCTGCAAGGAAAATCCTGCAGGCCTTGGGTTTCATGGCATCCTGCATTCTACTAATTCCATATGCCAGACTGTATATGAGGAAACTATAATGGTATCTGAAAAGTGTTTGGACTCAGCATTGCCACAGCCTGGAGACAGTAATTGCACTCATTCCCTGCCTACAACAGGAGTTTCGATGGTGGGCAGAAGCCTGTCACCACAACAAGGGTCTGCCATTCAGATTACCCACAGCCAGACAGACACTGACAACGGATGCATCAGATTATGGCTGGGGGGCCCATATGGCAGGAAAATGTATTCACGGCACATGGCCTGCAAACCAGATGCATCTTCACATCAGTCGAAAAGAGATGCTAGCTGTTCAAAATGCCCTGACAGCTTTCAAGGACCTGCTTCATCCAGGACAATTACTAGTAGACAGACAACACTATGGTCATGTGGTACATAAGCAGGGAGGTACTCATTCCTACCCCCTCTGCAGATGAGCAATGACCTTATGGGACACAGCATTGGCTTTTCAAGTTCACCTGCAAGCACAGTTCCTGCCAGGAAAAACAAATACACTGGCAGACGAACTAAGCAGAAACCTCATGGATGCCCACAAATGGAAACTGGATCCACAAGTTTTCAGGATAACAAGGAAATGGGGATACCCAGACATCGATCTATTTGCCTCCCCTCACAACTGTCAATTGCAGAGATTTTGCACAAGGACTTACCACAAGCAAGCATGGAAAATGGACGCCCTAACAGTATATGCTTTTCCTCCTCTACCTCTCCTTCCCAGAGTACTCCTAAAGGTCAGACAAGAGAAGCCAAAAATGATTCTGATTGCACCAGACTGGCCACACCAGCACTGGTACCCAATCCTGAAGAGCTTGTCTCAAGGTCCAGCATGGATATTGCCTCAGACTTCTCACTTGCTGACCCAACAAAACAATCGGATCCTGCACAATCAACTCAGGACCTTAAATCTGGCAGCATGGCGGATAATGTAGCCATAATGAGCACTCCCCTTTCAAAAGCAGTCATGGATGTTAACTTGGAGGCCAGGAAGCCCAGTACCAGAAAGTCTTATGTAGAAAAATGGAAGAGATTCTGTGCTTGGAACCAGGAACAAGGCATTGACACATCTGTACCAAACATTCCTCAGATTTTGCAATACCTGACTGAGATGCTGAAAAAAGGCCTTTCTTTCTCATCAATTAAGATTCATGCCTCTGCCATTTCTGCACATTTTAATACGGAACCACCTATCTTTTCTCACCCTTTAATAAGGCATTACTTCAGAGGGGCCAAAAGCATTAGGCCTCCAAGGAGAGCACCAATTCCGGCCTGGGACCTCAATTTTGTTTTGCAAAAACTCACACTGCCTCCTTTCAAGCCAGCATCAACAGCGGATATTAAATTCTTATCCTGGAAAACAGCTCTGCTCCTAGCCATTACCTCTGCAAGACGAGTCTCAGAGTTACAAGCGCTCATGGCTGTGGAACCTTTCATCATTTTTCATCAAGACAGGGTTTCTCTGAGAATAAACCCTACATTTATGCCTAAGGTGGTGTCCAGTGTGGCCCTCAATCAAACCATTCTCTTGCCTACCTTTTATCCAAATCCACAGAACAAGGGGGAGAAAATTCTGCATTCTTTGGATATACACAGGCAGTTACGCTTCTACTTGGACAGAACTAAAGCTTTCAGAAAGACTGAGCAACTTCGTGTCATATGCTGCAGGATCACAAGGAAAGGCTATCTCAAAACAGACTATTTCTAAATGGATAGGCCATTGCATCAATTTCTGCTGTTCTCAACATGGCAAAACAGTGCCTAAGGGCATTAGGCCTCATTCCTCCAGGGCAGCAGTCACTTAAGCAGCCTTCTTCAGGGGGGTACCAACCAAAGAAATCTTAGAGGCTGCAACTTGGAGTTTAGTGCACACCTTTACAAAGCACTACCACTTGCCTCTCTACTTTAAGTCCAGAGCAGGCTTCGCCATTGCAGTTCTGCAAGGTCTCATAGCCTCCCCTAATCCTATTTAGCCCAGCCACCCTTCCTCAGCTTTGGGATTCAACCCAGGAGTAATGACTGGAACAGTGAAATACAATGAACATAGTACAGTTGTGTACCTATCATAAATGTATATGTTCGAGTGTATTCACTGTTGCAGTCCAGGTTACCCACCATCCCCCTTCTCTTTGCTGGGCCTTATCTGCACTTTTGTATCCTATGCAACCTTTTTGGTGCATTTGCTTGTAGATGAAGGAAATGTTATTTTTGTGTGTGCGTTTCTTTTTGATATATATATTTTTCAGCCTACCTATTTGGGGCACCTGACATCTGGGGCAAGAAAAACTGAAGAAAATGGCATTTGCTGCATCTTTTATACCCCTGGTGCACTGACGTCGGTGAAGAGGCGACAGCAACCGACGCTGGACCTAGACTTTGGAACTCTGGCCAACTGCGGGTAGCCTGCCAGCAGGATAACCCAAGAGTAAGGACTGCAACAGTGAATACACTCTAACATCTACATTTATGGTAGGTACACAACTGTACTTTATTTTTCTGTTGAGCCTAGTAAAGGGTAATATTGGTCTTTTTTGCCCAGTCAGGCGGATCTTTCATCTGAGAAAAATGGGTTATTTATGAACTGCAGTCTGTGGACTGTGGCTTCCAGCTTAGATGACTTAAGCTTTTATTGATTTTGTGTGCATGTTTTCAGAGATTGTGCTTTCCACTTTATGGGAAGATAGGAAACCTTACTTGAGGAAATCATACCTAGCTAAATGGGAAAAATAAATCCCTTTGCTGTTTTGAAAGAGGACAGGGCCCAAATGCAGCACCTTTGTTGTTGATTCGTATGTACAGCACGGTTGTCTTATACTGGTGTAAGGTGCATACCATCCACCTCACCTGTGGAGCCCTCAACACCTCCTTACCATTAATGTAGTTCCTCAGAGGGGCTTCTGCGTTGTAGACCACCCCCTTGCAAGATTGATATTATGCCACCATTGAACCTCCTTAACAGAAACTTATTTTGTGCCACCCTTCTTTGTGCCATCTGCTTCAGCACATCTCAAATTAGTCTCTTGGAAGGTGGTTATCTTAGTTGCAGCTGCCTCTGAAAATTGAGTTGCAGGCCACCTTGTGCAAGAAATATTTCCTCGTATTCCTCAATGATGTGGTTACCTTACCTACCAGCCTAGCTTTCTTGCATAAGGTAATAACAGAGTTATGACTAGGCCGGCTTTCCTTTGTTCCCATTGTACTTTCCATCACCCCAGAACACAGGTGGAAATGATCTTAACATTCATTGGATGTATAACTGAGATTTTACCTGGAACAAAGCAAATGGAGAAAATGTAATCTGTCCTTCTCCTTTGCTGTGGGCAGCGAGCAGAGGCCAGAATAGAAATGTACCTCTAACCTAGCCCATTATGTATAATTGCTCTTTTCATGAAGAGACACTGACATAACTGACAAATCAAATAACAAACAGGTTATCAGCGCACACACAATTTCCCTCACTAACTACGGTCTTAACATATGAGCCCACATATGCGGAGGTACTTGCACGTAACATACCAAACCTCTGAGGTCTCCTCTATACTGCCTCAGAAACCGTATGGAAACATAAGTCAACACCAACCACTACACACGCAAATGCACATCACATCACACCAGGCATTCATGTATCTTGGTCATTAGAGACTCCATCGTGTGAAACACGGGCGTTGTCCTCACAGGTTGGATAAAGTGGGGGTTAGTCAGTTGCCTTTCAGAGGTCAGGATTCGTTAGATCACACAGGCAGTTAGGTCACTCAGCCACAAGTACGACTTGTAGTCCATGTGGGTGCGAATGACCTGAGACATACCTCCCTGGACTGTATGAAGAGATGGACTATTGATCACTCTGAATAAGTGTTGCAGGCTGGTATGAGCCTTGCACTGAGCAGCATTCTGCCCTTATCAAGAATGATACCACAGTACAAACAGAAAATGATTGACTTTAGTAATTGGCTTAGCTACTGGTGTAATTCCAAGGGAATCCAGTGTTCGTCAGCCTGGGCGACATGATTGACAGGCCACTCTCCTTTGCCAGAGAAGATCTGCACCTGTTGCTGCTAGGCTTTCGAATACTGGCCAAGACATTAGCCACCCCCATACTGCTTTTTTTAGGCAGTGCCAAAGCAACATACCTACCAGTGTAACACATTCTTCTAATGTTAAGCTGAAGGTACTACTGCTCGGTCCTAGGAGTCTTGACAAGAAACTGCATTCCCTGAAAGCTCTCCTTGCCCTGGAGAATGCTGGCATTTGTACAGTTAGATATGTGGTTCAAGTGCAAGGCTGTGGTGCCCTGTCACGCATTCGGATCACCCCCTGAAAAGAGGGGGGAAAAAAAGAAAGGAAGAGGCATTTCCATTTACATAAAAAAAAAAAAATTCACACCTCTAGGTTGGTCAAACAGGATGAATTGCTTGAGCTACTGCATGTCCTGCTGACCATAGACAAATTCCACTGCCTTATCGCTAGCTATGAGTCCACAACCATGAAGGATGAAAAACAGTCCGCATACCTGAAGTTAATAGAATCCCTTACCATTCAGCCCAACACACTACTCATGGCAATATGAACTACGTTCCAAAAACTGAGAAACTTGCACAACCACTAACATGCAGTCTCAGAGATTCCTGGTCTTGTCAGTGAAAACTTGAACAGCTGGTCTACTCCCACTAGGGAGTACTCAAATATCATTGACATAGTACTCACAAATAAGGGTGAGTGTTGCACACCCCCCCCCCCAGTAAGATCATATCATAAATATGTCTCCCTTGAAATAAATGTGTAGAACCCCATCAAACCTTAAAACTCTAAAGAATTTTCCAAGTCAAATTACCTTCTATTATGTAATTTTTGATCTTCCTCTAACCCCGAAAATAGAGGCCAGTGCTTAAGTATACATGAATGCCCTATACGACCACTTAAACTGCATAAAAATGACAGTGCTTGACAGAACTAAACCCAGATCTAGCTGGAAAAACAAGTCACCCTGGTGGACCCTGGCATAAGTAGACCATACAACAGGAGGACAAAATTTCTGCCTAGATGTAAGTGGGAGGGTGCACATCAGGAAAAAAAAAGTCTCAGCAGGTAAATCAGAGAAAAATTCAAGTCTTCAAATGCTAGATGTAAGAGTGAAATAGCTTCCCAACCAAAGGATAACCAAAAACGCATCTTTAGCCATGTCCGAAATCTTAAGTGAAACAATCAGCAGCTGAGTTGGCTATAAGTGGCAGTGCCTGTAGTCAGCCAGAAGAAATAGCAAACCTGCTGGCTGGTAAATTCTACTCAAGTTTCACCCCTTTTTCACCTTGAGTTACTTCCCATGAAGTAGTTCCTACTATTACATTGCCCATATCACAAAAGAACAGGTTATCATTGTGCTCTCTAAATCAAGAAACCTGGCATCAGTGAACCCTGATGGAATCCCGGGGTGTCTATTAAATGGCTTTAAACATGACCTAACAGACCCACTTAGATCTTTAACTACAGTCTCTAGATGAACTTTTGTCCCAGTAGAGAGGAGGGCAGCAGCAGTCATCCCTCTGCAGAAGTGGAGACCATCAATTCATCCAGGAAAATACTGACCCATAATTCTGACTAGCCTTGTATGCAAGGCTATGGAAAGACTAATCGTAGATCTGATTAACGACATAAGAATTCTCCAGACCTGACCCAGTTTGGCTTTGTCAAGGGCAGGTCCTCCCTGCTCAATCTGGTGGACTTTTTTGAAGGTCACCAAGGCCGGGGATGAGGGTAAGGTAGTGCATACTGCCTAACTTAATGTGGCCAAAGCATTTGACACAGCATCCCACTGTGGTGTTAAACTGACAAAATTGGTGGGGGAATCCACAGCCAATAAGAGGCTAGTCACCAGTGGAGTACCACAAGGCTCAGTGCTGGGACCCTTCCTGTTTGGAGTATACTTGCCATGTCAAGGCAAATGTAGATGGCCATTGGCTGACCAAGTTTGTTGATGACTAGTTGGGGGCAATCACTGACTCCCCAAATGATGATGATGACCTCCTACAGAAAGGTCTGATACTGACTAACAGTTGGTGTCAGAGCCATGGCCTCAAATTAAATGCAAAAAAAGTGCATAATACCCTTTGGGAAATCAAAATACTTGTGAAAGTTAAAACATTGATAACACCCCCATAAGAGTGGACTCGTTGAGAGATCTGAGTAATCTAAACTTTGGCCACCATTTGTTAACAGTGGTGTGCAAGTCCTATGTGGCTCAGTTTATATATAAGTAAGGGTATGGCATTCTCATCTGAAGATGTTATAATACTACTTTACTCTGCCTCTCATCAGATCAGTAAACTAATACTGTGCAACCTGTGGCCATGTACCTTGTAAGGCACCTGAAGTTTGAGTGTCCTCTGAGGGTTCTAACCCAAAAAGTACAGGGTATAACCATCATGTCATATGTGGACCGATTAAAATCCATATCTGTATATTCAATTTCCTACCGATTTACTGAGGGTTGATCTGTGCCTGACCTAGACGGTCTCTGACCCCAGTCCTGATGGAAATGTTATATATTCACAAAATTAACTGCACAAAGCTTACCTGCTCCAAAGATCTACACTTGATCTCAGACTTGAACGGATTGTGCTGGAAAGATAGATGTGTTCCAGAGATTGCCCCTCTTCTGGAATAAGATTCCTGTTCTTGTGAAGCAGTGCCCTTTCCTGACCATCTTCCAAGTGTAGTCTGGACCAATGGATGGGATAGCAAATTCACTCCTGGGGTGATGCCCATGTCCATTATGGACAGATGTCTGTAAAATTTGTCAAACTCTGCTTTCTGACCCTTGTTATAAAATAAGGTAAAATTTGAAATAAAACTGGCTTGGCTTGTAAGGCCTCTTGAGCCCTTAGCGTAGTAATCACCTAGGATTACTCTGAGCATATTTGGGCTCATAATGCTGGAGCCCCTGCAGCTAACTTTGATTCATTAGGAAGGTTGGTCTGCATTCCTTCCTGGAAACGGTCACTTTGATTACCTGCCTACACTTTCCCCACATTATAGTGTAGATCTAGGGACAGGATAGGGTGTGTCAGAACCATTCTGCAGGGAATCGTACAGATTTGTCTTATCAAGTGCCAGATACCCACAAGGTCCCATAAGCTTTGAGAATCATTCCAAGAGCCATTATGACAGCAGTGATTTGTATAGTGATGTACAGTTAAGTGAGAAACTTGTCACAACTTTCTTACATCCAGTCTGTTAGACCCTGTGGCATCCTTGGGTAGGGGGTGGGTAGATCTAGTAGTGTTCTTTTGATATTCCTTTGATACTGTTTTTCTCTTGATGTGATTCCTTCCACAGGCTTGATTTTTTTTGAACCTGAAGAGTGTGTGTGTGTTGTTGTTCTAGCTGTAATGATTTCCTGAGTATCACCATGGTACCCGTTGTTAACATACTACCATAATTTAGCTTGCAATGACAAGACAGAACTGAAACTGGTGTGGGCTGACATCTTACACCAACAATAAATATCCTGATTTCCAGTTGTTTGGGGGGTGGGGTCTGCACAGCAACAAGGACAATGAAGAAAAGCTCTGGAAGTTAGGCTGGCTGTTGCTTTTTTTTATAGCAGAACGTTCAACGAGGAGTCATTACTGCAAAAGTGAATACACACTCAATCTACAGTAGTGATAAATTTCTAGCACATCTTTACTTCTTGTGATATTCCCATAGTGTTTTTTTAATAGAAGGTGTAAAAAGTGAAACACCCATTGACTTGTATATTAAAATCAATCTGGAATGATTTTGCAGCCCAGTTTTTGGAATTTTGAAATAATTGTCTTCTTTCTGTTTAGTTTATGAACTTGGCCAGCAGTATTTTGAACTTCATTACGTCCTCAATGCTGAATTCCCGAAATAACTATATACGGAATTATTTAAGTGTCTCATTGACAGAGCAGCATATGGCAACAATTGCCAGCATCATTAAGGACGTGGATAAGGATGGTCTGAAAGGTTTGTTAACATATTTGCATCAGTTATATGATACACAGCAAGTTTCATCTGATGGACTATGTTTTTAAGCAGGCATCTATGTTCTTGTTTTGTGTGTAGATATATAATGCATAGATCTACTAAAGTGCATCGAAATTTCAAAGGGAAGTCAAAATGTTGAGAGAGGTTGAAAAAAGTCTACAGTTCACATTCTTAAAACAAATCCTCCGAGCAAGCAAATCAGAAACTGACCACTGATTAAGCTAGAGTTGTTGGCAGTCTCCAGTACTATTCTCTTCCTTCCGATGCTTCAGACTATGCTTTGAAATTTTATATATATATATATATATATATATATATATATATATATATATATATATATATATATATGTATACACACATACACACACACACACACACACACACACACACACACACACACACACACACACACACACACACACACACACACACACATTTAGCAACCCAGTCCTGAATTCTCTGGCTGGAATGTCATTCTTGCCACTTGTTTTGCTCTAATCTGAGCTAGTAATTTCTTTGCTTTTGGATTATTGAAAAACGTGTGCCCCAACATCACTTGTCTGGCATCATTCACCTTTTGTAAATACTGATTCATTTCCTCTTTGGCTAACATCAGTTGTCTGTTTATCCCATCCTCTCCCATCCAGGCTGGTACTCTTTGCATTTTTTTTATTTTCTGCAGTTCCCTTAAGTATCTCTCATATGAGATGCTCCATTTGTGTATCGCTGTGGTTTCTGTCTTGTTGTGTAGTTGTAATTTACCTTGATTCCATCTTTTATCCAACTTGTGTCCTGCAGCTTCCAGTTTTTCATTAACTTCTCCTATGATTTTTCACTTTCTGTTTAAATTTCTCCTTTTTCAAGAGTATGTTGGAAATGTCCACTGCCTTTCTATGTATTTACTCAGCCTTGCAATTGACATTTAATTGGAAAATGATCCGAAATTGTTATAAAATGATATTTGTTGTCAGTTTTCTTTTGGTCCTCGACTGATGGGTTCAGATGCAATTTTCTGATCTGAATCTGCCATTATTAAAGCTTGTAGGAACCAAAAAGCTCTTGAGCCTGTCCCTTACCTAAAATGCACCAACCCTATGTTACCTCCGATCTCTCTCGCTGCTTTCCACAAAAGATGTGGTTGCCAGTAGCTCTTGAGCCTCATTGCTTATTTTTCAGATAAGTTGAATTATTTTCCTCGTATCCTTAGTTAATTAATTCCTTACCCTTCCTGGGTTAATATAGCCTATTTTTCTTCATAGTTGTTTGAATTTCTTCCCCTTGTCTTACTCTATAGAGTAATCTGCGATGCCATTATTGGTAGTCTGTATTCTCTTATTGTTAGAGTATCCTTACCATTGTTGGTAATTACTATTCCTTTTTTTTTTTACTCCTTTTCTGCTAATATTAAAAAAAAAAAAAAAGCCTTTAAACTTCTGTATTAAGCTCCCTTCTTCCATTTCCCTTTGCCATTACTATGGTGGAAAGGACCATTCCGGTTTCAAAAATGTACGTGTGGACATACAATGCCTATGTTGGACACTCAGTCTGTGTTTACTGTTTGGTCCCTCAACGTTCTCTTCAATAAGGCTCTGTTTGTAAAAATGTGGTGTATAGAAAAAAAAGTTGATATTGAGTGATTTGTTATCTTCTTCATTAGAGGCTATTGGAGAGGCTCAACCCCCCACAAAAGAATTAAAGGAGTCGTAATCTCCTGCTCCATGTACTTCCTTGGCTTTGTTCTCTTAGCCTTCCAGGAAGAAATCAAAATTGGATCTAAGGGGGTCTTGCATCTCTTCCTCCCTTGGATCAAGAGAGACATGTCGGATCCAGGGCCCTTGGATCTGAAGAGAAAGATATTGTTTGATCTGATGCCCTAGATCCCACTAAGAAGCCGTTGGAATTTATGACTCTGGATCTTATGACTTTACCCAGTATTCCTCATCTGTTGATCCTACCTTTTCTAGAATGCTTTCTTTCTTGGAGAGGAGCCATAATCCCCCTGCTGGTATCATCTCTGTCATCTAGAGGTGTAATTGAAGATGATGTGGATCAAATGATGTGGAAGTTTCTCTTGGCGCATATCTGGATGGATGTGTTACTGACAAGGTCGGGTCAGGCAGTCCATCTATCCTGGAATTACAAAAGAGCACCAAAACAAAACTGTACAAGCAAAAATACCGTTGCAGGCTCCAAACCTCTTTAATAAAACAGGATGTATAAAATACTGTTAAAATGCCACAAGTACGCATAAAGTTAAGCACTTTCACTTAGGTTTATCCCAGGCTTCATCTGAACACGGTCACGGTGTTTTCTCCTGTCTACATGATTAATCTGGGCATCTTGGGGCAATGCTGCAGTTGCCTCATGTACAGACAACCCTCTCCTCCTACCACCCAACACTACAACTTTCCAAACTGGAAGCAAAGCTCTCTTCACCCAAAACTGGACTAGACAGTCAAGAGGCAAAGGTAAACAGTTGCATCACACCACACTCATTACATAGTCCCTCAAAACCTACACCACCAAAACACACACCTACATTCGCAGAGGCTCTCAATAAAAATCTGCTCAAGCAACAGAGACCTCCAAAGCAGAAATGCATGCAACCCCCCCCCCCCAACACAACCCAAATGACACATAGCCCACAAACTCAGTGTGCCACTAAACCACAGCCCAAAAGGCATAACAACGTACCCAACACTATAGTCATAGGTGACTCTGTAGTCAGGCACACTGATGTTCTTCTCACCAGGCTAAACAAGGAGAAAGTTACTGTCAGCTGCCTCTCGGGTGTCAGGTTCTGCCACATAACGCACGCACTCATGTCACTCCACAGCAAGTACAAATATTACTCTGTCATTGTCCAAGTTGGTGTGAATGACCTGAGACGTACCTCCCTGGACCACATGAAAAGAGACATGGAGGAGTTGTCAGATATTGTAGCCCAAGCAGGTATGACCCTAGCTCAGAGTAGCACCCTGCCCTCGTCCAGAATGATACCACAATAAAAGGACAAAATGATTGACTTAAACAATTGGCTAAGCTTCTGGTGTCATTCTAAGGGGATCCAGTATCTGCATGGGATGACATGATCTACAGACAACAGTGCTTTGCCAAAGATGGCCTGCACCTGTCGCCCTTGGGATTCTGGATACTGGCTAGGGCTGTTGCCACCCCATAGTGCCTTTTTTTAGGCAAAGTTCAAATTCACCACCATAACCGGTATAAGCAAGCAAAATCTGAGGGTAATGTTACTCTATGCTAGGAGTCTAAACCTCAAAATGCATTCACTCGATGCACTCCTTAAAATGGAGAACATCGACATCTGTGGAGTGACAGAGATCTGGTTCAAGGCTCCAGAGATCACCCCTGCATGACCAGGCTATAATTTATACCACACATTCTGGCAACCTAACCTGGACCGAAACACTAAAGGTGGAGGCGTGTCCATATTCATTAAGGATATCCGCACCTCAAGGCTAGTTGCTCAGCATAATGCATCTCAGATTATCCAAGTGCAACTAATTCTGGGCAAGACCGCAATCCAAATTGTAACTTGCTACAGATCCCCCACCATGCCCCAGGATTCCCACTCTTTTCTTGATACACAGGAAAATATTGGGGTGCAACCAACACCCTAATAATGGGCGATTTCAACTACCCAGCCATTAACTGGGAAAACTACTCGTGTACCAAGTCTTTTGCTCAACGTTTTCAGGAATACATAAATTCCAATGCCTTGGATCAACTTATCCACACCCCCACCAGGGGC